>NW_027648915.1:0-24704 GCF_965637545.1 Phallusia mammillata
GAAGAAAACTAGGTGGTAGACCCAAATTTCTGCCATAAGCAGCAATTGCTTTCTGTGGCTGTGGTAGGACCACACCACCCAGATCAAATAAAACAGCTTTTATATTTTTAATCATATTTGCTTCAGGTACAACCGCTTAGTGCATTAACAGCTCTATGATGATACAGTGATGTATTTGTCTGAGATCTGAAATATGCAACCAAGCATATCTGTTAATAATTAACTACAAGCACAAACAGATGACTAGCAGAAAAGTTTTGGACAGCTTAGGTTTGTCAATTAGTGGCTGGTTTTGTCCTACTTATCAACTTTTATTTATAATCAAAGTTTAAAACCATCAAACATTTGAAAAACCTTAATTTTGTTTAAATAAATATTGCCATGAAAAACAATCTGAGCAATTGAATACACACATATATGTATTTGCAATACTCTATTCAACAAACTAAATTTAAATAAAAAGTAGAAACGATAAACTAAACACAAACTAACAAATTGCAACGGTATGTAAATAGTTTTTTTGACCACAAATTTATCGTTTGGTCATGTCAGCTTTTATTAAACAAAACAAGAACTTCGCGGAAACAAGTTGACCAAAACAGAAAAGTTATTTATCTCTTACGAAAGTTGAAGAATTTAAGTTATCTTCCACTGCAATTGCAAAATTTTACTTACTTTTGACGACCTTGCGCAATCAGAACAGACTCACATGCATTGTCTATTGGGGAATCCCCTATTTTTATAATCAAGGAACAACAACAATAAATAAAACGGTGTGTTATAAAGCTGTAAGAATCAAATTTCCTGTTGGAAAGATACATAAAAAGTAAAATGACAAATAAATACACGGCTTGAAGTTAAGCAGTTAAAAAGAATCGTTGAGTGACTGGAATTTATTTGTCTACGATAAACAAAATACTATTTTCGAAGATTTAAAAGTTCATAACAAATTGTTTGCTTTTTTAAGTAGTGTTATAGCTCTTCGACAATAGCAGACATATCTGAGATAAAATACAAAATACTCCGTGGTATGATTTCTGTTGAATAAATAATTCACCAATTCCGACCAATGTTTGCTGATTGGTTGCAGAAGTGGCACTTGCGCGTTCTGTTTTGATGCACGTAAAACGTGCATACCAGGCTGTAGAAAAACTTTAAGTTTTGCTTAGACTTTGTGGTATCTCTCTGGTGAAAATCAACACAAAGTGTTTTACTCATTTACTGTGTACTAAGCCTCATAATTTTGTTTCATCGTAAGCTTATTCTAGCTATTTAGCCTTTTGAAAGGGTATGGCACGTGCTTTTGGATGTATTGGTGTGCATGCTTCGTTTCATGTTTCGATGTTTGCAATTCTCACAATTTATTATTTATTTAGGTGCTGCAGATTTATTCCTGCAATGGTACAAAAAACAAAAATACAGGCGTTATTGCTGTAATTTTAATGATGTCTCCATCAAGTGGGCATTCCTCGGCCAGTGGAGAGTTATGGGGCTTCCCGTTAATGCCAAATAAAATCACTGTGGATATTCTTTTGCCCACTGGAATCTACATTTCCGTTGACACCACCCGTGAGTGTGGCCTCATACAATTAAAGAGCAAAGCCTGGGAGCTTGCCCGTGATCAACCTCTTTTCCAGCTGTTATCCGATCAAAGTTCCTATGTATTTGTTGGCATAACAAAGGATGCAAAGCGAGAGGAATTTTATGATGAACAACGCCGGATATGCGATATTCATTTGTTTCAGCCTGTGATAAAATTGGTTGAGGCCGAGGGCAATCGAGAGGAAAAAATTCTAAAAAGAGCCATAACACAAGCCATTGGAGTGTCAGTCAGTGAATTTGAACGCACCAAGAACCCAGAAGTTGAAGATTTCAGAAGAAATATTGGTGCAATGTGTAAGGCAGCTGTTGAAAAACGGAATTCGTCCACAAATCCACATGACATGATTGCATACTCTCATCCACCCAAGGTTGAATCATCTCCAAATTTACCTAAACACACTTGTGAAAATTTGCTTGGAAAAAACTCTGTCGTGATTCGTGTGTGGATGACACAGAAAAACTCATATCAAACAAATAAGTCTGTTTGTGTTGCTTACAATGCTACACCTACTGCCATTATTAATGAGGTTTTAAGGAAGAAATCCCGTTCGATGATAAAGCAAAATAGTAATTCGGACATGCAGAAAATCTATGTGCTTAAAGTTTCCGGCCTAAATGAATATTTGGAAGGAAACTACCCCATCAGCCAGTATAAATACGTTCGACAGTGTATTAACAGGGATGAGCTACCTGATTTGGTCCTGGTACAGACACATGATGTTTTAAAGACCCTTTCCAAGTGCCAAGATTACATGCCAGCAAAAATTCCCAAATACAAACAGGAAACAAGAGTTCACAAAAGCTTTTTTGCTGTGTCAGTGACAGACAACTTTCGACTCCGTGTTAGCTCTGGAAGTTACCTAAATGTTGGCGATAATCTCTATGTATATGTATGTTTGTACCATGGTACAACCGCACTGTGTTTACCTCAGAAAACAGTGGAACTTGACAGCACAGAAGCGCCTAAATGGAATCAGTGGCTTGAGTTTAACATTTCTGTTTGTGACATTCCAAGAGCCGCAAAACTGTGCTTATCAGTTTGTGGTGTCAGAAAGAAGAAGGATGAACATTGGCCACTCGCTTGGGTAAACATTCCTCTGTTCAATTACTGTGGTCAGTTGGTCCAAGGTCAGTACACTGTCGGCTTGTGGCACCCGCCATGTCATATGGATGGATTTCTTCATCCTATTGGTATCAGTGGATCCAATCCATGCAAAGAGATGCCCTGCCTTAAACTTGAATTTGACACCTTTGGAGCTGTAGTCAAGTTTGCGAATGACAATCCAGGCAATGATGATGTGGATGAATATGCATTTCTTGACACATCTCCACAAAGCAATCAGAGTCCCAATGATTTTGATGACAGAAATACCAAAGAAACCATCATGCATGTGATTCAGAACATTGCTAATCGTGATCCTTTATACCAACTTACAGCTGATGAAAAGTCAATGTTGTGGAATTACAGAATTATGTGCATGAGCATACCAGAATCTTTGCCTAAGCTGTTGCAATCTGTACAATGGGAGAAAAGGGAAAGTGTGAAAGAGATGTATGGAATACTAAGAAATTGGAAGCATGTAGCACCAGAGGTTGCTCTTGAATTACTAGATAGCAACTATCCAGACCCTGTGGTACGTCAGTTTGCAACAAAATGTCTGGATATAGGATTGACGGATGATGGTTTGCTGATGTATTTGCTGCAACTCGTAACTGCTTTAAAGTTTGAGGCCTATTTGGATAATGCTTTATTTCGGTTTTTGCTGTCAAAAGCTTTCACTAATATGAGAATTGGGCATTATCTATTTTGGCATTTAAAGTCTGAAATGCATGATGTACAGGTGTCAATGAGATTTGGTCTGTTTCTTGAAGCATATTGCCGATCATGTGGAGCTTACCTTCCACAACTGGTGCGACAAACTGAGATAGTTGAAAAGCTTGTGAATGTCAGCACCATTTTACAAAAAGAAGATACTGTGTCACAGAAATCTCTCAGAGATCATTTAATGAAGCCTGATTACGAGGAGCTTTTGAACCACAATTTAAGTGCCCTAAACCCTGCATGTGAACTGAAAGACCTGTGTGTGGATATGTGTGAGGTCAAGTCCTCAGCAAAGAAACCAATTATTCTTCAGTGGAAAAGTAGCAACACCATTACTGACTGCACCCCATCAATTCATGGAATACTATTTAAAAATGGGGATGACCTTCGACAAGATATGCTAACTTTGCAGATTTTGCGAGTCATGGATGATATATGGCAAACTGACAACCTGGACCTCTGTATTTCTCCCTACATGTGTATCTCCATGGGTCAAAATGTTGGCATGATTGAGATTGTTAAACATGCTGAAACGATTATGAGTGTGCAAAAGAAGGGTGGTGTTGTTGGATCGCTGCAACTTAGATCAGGTACACTACACCAGTGGCTTAAAGACCACAATCAAGGTGAAAAGCAATATCACAAAGCTGTGTACAACTTCACACGATCATGTGCTGGCTATTGTGTAGCAACTTTGGTGCTTGGGATTGCTGACAGACATAATGACAACATCATGATTAAAACGAATGGCCAAATGTTTCATATTGATTTTGGTCACTTTTTAAACCACAAGAAAAAGAAGTACGGAATCTGCAGAAATCGTGTCCCATTTGTTCTGCCAGGTGATTTTATGCGCATAATTTGCAGAGGTGCTGCATCAGATATTGCTAAAACGGATGACTACAAGAACTTTGAGGATCTTTGTTGCCGTGCCTACCTCTCCCTTCGAGCCAAGGCAAATGTCATAATCAACTTATTGTCAATGATGCTTGGTGCTGGAATTCCTGAACTTACCTGCTTTGAAGACATTGAATATGTTCGCAATTCACTTGCTTTAGAGAAAAGCACAGAAGAAGCAGTTTCCTACTTCTTGGGCTGCCTATCTGCTGCTCAGCAAAAGCAGTGGACCACCAAAGTTGATTGGGTTTGCCATGCTGTCCGACACAGTGTCAGAAAGTGACTTCTGTGTTTGAACTTGTTTATTTTGTGTCTGAGATGTAATGCATCCATTACATGTTGCTCCCCAATGTAAAAGGCAATACCTATTTTTTGTTGGTTTTTAAGTTTCATTGGTTCCAAATAACAACTGGACCACAAAACTGAGAAAATAGCACACACTTTTGTCCCGGGCCAATAATGCTAAATGCATGGTACTCTATATTTCAGGATTGGTAATCTTTGTCTTTAATTATAACACAAGTTAAAAGATCCTTGAACATTCCCATTTATTTGATAGAAGGTATGCTATTTGATGCAGGATTTTATTGTGTGGTACAATATACATTATTGATGTGTTTTTATATTTTTTTTACTTAAATGAGTGCTTTTGTTTGGCCTAAAACAGTTTCAAATGTGTTCTGTGCGCCTTAGTACAGTGCCGGAACTTTAATGTTCCATTTTGTACATATATATACCAGTTCCAAATGTACGTGCTAAAAATGTCCTTTTTTGTGTTTCATATTTTTTGTGCAATTATTTGGTTTGTTCTTCCTGATTGTTACTGTTTAAATGAAACCACTAACATCACAGTTTTGCAATTTGGTAAATCTTGAAGCCTCTTTGTGTGATGGTATGATTTACAGATAATATGGCTCAAAAAAATTTAAAATTTGGTGCCAAAAAGTTGAAGGTGTAAATATATGTATATTTGTTTTATTTTGCACATCTACATACGTTTTTTGGTGGTAAAAAAGATGGTCACAAAGGTGTTAAATGGTAACTGTATTACCAAGTTATAATGGCCATTGCTGAAATCTACTTCCAACCACTGGCTTAAGTGTGGCAATTTTGCAAGAAAAATATAACTTGAATATCTTTCATTTTTGCACTTGAGTGATGTGTATGGTTGTATGACAGTTGTCCTTTACTGATTGTCATGCCGTACATGTTTTGACCTGTAACAGCCGCTGGTATGTGGGTACGTTTCCATTGACGTACCTCACTGTTCTGAGATTTTCGTCTTCAATGTCTATATCTGTGACCTTCTCCATCCATCCATTCACCTTTATCAGCATACTTGTGTGCGTTTATGATTCTTTCGTTATTCGTTAGTGGCGTTCTTATTAAACAAATTTCTGCGTATTTGTGTGCGTCAAAACGTTGAGTTGTTTGGGACAGATTTTTGCCAGACAAAAAATGCTAATCTTTGGGCAAATAGTCTTCACCAAAACCGATATGTTGTTGCTAAGACTGGCCGTACGATATGTAGCTAAAATCATCAAAAAGTACGGTATGCAAAGAACAATGAAGTACGGGTACATTGTGATGGTACACAGAATCAATTATGGTTGATGAAATGGTTGTTTTTCGGTCGTTTCCATTTGCGAAGGATATTGCAGCTTTGCAATTGACCAAAACATTTTAACCTGTTTACCACGTGATTTCATCGCAATCTCACCGTACCCTGCAATGTAATTCTCGGTCACATAACGCTTGTAGTAACGGTGCAGCTGCAGCGCGTTTACCATCCATACACCAAATGTCCCGTCAACTTTGTCGCGCTTGTACGTATCAACGCTGCGCACCTGGCAAAACAAACTCAACTACTAAACCAGAAGAAATAAATGTTGATGACGTCATGGCTTTATATTTGGTGCTTATAGTTGGATGATAGCTTTGTAAAAAAATATTCGCGCTCTTTGGTTGCAGTTGCATTGCCCTTAATGATACAACAAATCTGTCTCTTAACCTGGCTCAAAAATTAGAGTGTGAACTCAAAAATCCCTGAGCGTGTCAAGGTTACAGGTTTGTCAACTGTATTATCAAAAATTCGCACATGAAAATAACAAAGACGGTTGGCCGAAACATTTTGGCCAAATATGCTGTTTTCAATAATTCGGTTTCGGCCCCAACTTTTTTGAAAACTCGGCCGAAACCGAACTTTTTGACTGCATGGAATTAATGCATAAACTTTCATTTTCGCCAAAACGAAACACCATAAATTAACTAATTGCTGTATCTATTTTGCAGACAACGTGGCTCGTATTTTTTATAGATTCTATATAAAATACGAGCATGGGCGCCGCCACGTATGGGCAAGAGGGGTCACTAGCCCCCCCCTTGGAATTTCAGTGTACCTCAATTTAACATATTTAGCAGCAAACCTAATTAAAGTGGCAGCGCGGGGATTTGTGACATCGTTCAATGCTTTAACTTTTAGGCAACTCAATTGTGAAGTACACGATTTATGGCTTCATATGTAACAAATTCTTGATGCGGTAAAGTATCAGCCAAAATTTGCCCCCTCTTGCAAAATTTTCTGCCGGCGCCCATGAATACGAGCCACGTTGTCTGCAAAATTTTACAAGTTTAGTAAAGCTTCCGCATTGTGAAAGTGATTTGAAGTGTCATAATTGAGTGAACTCGCATCAACAACACAAGATGTAATTGAAAACAACTTCCAAAAGGGATTCTAGGTTCGGCCTAAATTATCCGGCCCGGTTTTTACAACTCTTCAAAAGATCAAGCTTTTTTTGTAACATTTCAGAAACGACAAAAGTGTTGCCAGGCATTTGCACAAGCAAATACCAAGCTAACTTTCGCCGAAAAACAATTCGTTTAGGTTTGTTGCATGAAAAACACTGAGGAAAACTCACATTTACAGTACTATTAACACAGGCTGTACACAATTCGCACAGAAAGATATTAGAGACCTGGTGTTGTAGTAGAATGTAGACCAATGACAATTTTGTTTGCAGTACGACTGGAAGTGGGTTAAGATTTTAACATTATTCTGCTTCAGTACCTTAATCACAGTTACTCATGCGTCACGAAATACGTATCGGCACGTGACAACTGACAAGTTTCTCTTGCTTTCGGACCAAAATAAATAAATAATAGGACGTTGCAAGCAAAATAAAAACTTAAATGCTTAATTCGAAACACCAAAGGAGGTTATAAGTGTTATGCATTGTACTTTCAGGCATTTGTTTGCGATGAAATAGAACATGTATAAAACGATTTGGGTATTGTTAATTGTCCATTGTGTGCAAATTTCATGTGAATGTATTTTGAAAGATCCGTCAGACAAATTGTCACAGTCGCTTTTGAAGAAACTTGACCCACTAAAAGAATATGTGTAAGTTAAACTTGTTTAGAACTTCGTAAAATATACATTTATTTGTGCTTTTCTTATATCATAACTTCATACATTACCATAACACCACTTGCTAGGAGTCAAGGACCAACAACATGTCTTCTTACCTAGCAATAGTCTGTATTCTTTCACCGTTATTTGCCAACATCACTTACCGGGTATTAGTTCATTGCATCAAATTGCATAACGTTATGTTATACACCAATATACTGGCTCTGATTTTTTTGCTCAGATTATTCAAAACCGTGAATAGTGTACCTAAGTTTATGAAAAATATAGTTACAGTTATGTGTAATGGGTGCCATTCTTCCTTTGCAACATTTAATTGCAGCAGATACATCTTTACAGTCATTGCACATTCAACATTGTTAATTTTCCACCCAAACCGTCAGATCTAAAACACTGTTTACACCTAACTTTAGGTTTAAGGACACCTATAAAGATGAAGAACAAGACAAATATATTTATACAATGAGGATCTGTGAGTCTGTTTCTTCAAAATTAGAATATGTGGGGGTTATCCAAGAAGATGTTGTTGCACCTCCAGATGGTCTCTCAATGAGAAAAATTGGCCTGACCAACAGCACTGTTATAAAAGGAGGCAGAGACTGGATAATGCTTACATACATGAATGGCGACAACTACCATAGTCATTGTAGTAAATCAAAAAGGCAGGCTCATATTATGATTGTATGTGATCCATATCACCTCAAGGTATGTTGATTATGGAAAAGAGAATTTCATATTTGATTGTAAACAGCAACCCCTTCTCAGGGAAGATTTAAAGTGCTGTATGAAGAGCCTGACTTGGAAACTGAAAGTGAATGCTTTTACATGATGGAGGTTGCCAGCAGTGTGGCTTGTTCCCAGCAAGGTCTTAGTACTGGTTCAGTTATGTTAATAGTGTAAGTATTTTATTTGGCGTTACTACACAAAATGAGAACCATTTTAGCCTGAAAACATATTTTGTGCAGATTTTTTAGTGTGCTTGGTACATACTTGATTATTGGAGCAATCTACAAACGATGCATGTACGGATCAAAAGGCAAAGACCAAATACCTAACATCAGTTTTTGGAAATCATGTGGTACATTACAGGCTGTATGTCAATTGGAAGCTGTTAAAACGGTTAATCATTTTTTCCAGTAATACTGTTTCTATTGTTTATTGTAGGATGGATGCAACTTTCTATGCAGATGTCAAGAAGGGGCATACAGTGATAGTAGACCTTACCATGGTATTGCCGATGATCAGCTAGATGATGAAATAGATGACGAACACTTGTTACCCATGTGAAGATGTTTTTTATTTGTGGCCTTGGAAATGGCCAAATCAAATTGTGCAATACTGGTAACAGAGGCAGTAATTTAAATCCCCAGAAATTGCCTTTTTTTAATTTTTTGACTGCAACATTTAAGATTAAATGCTGCCCTGATTTATCTACTGCTTGTTATTAGGTACAATATAATTTTGAGTATTCCAGGTTGTCAGTTTGAAATTCATGAAGTAAATACTATATCTATGTACCAACGAATTCACACCAAATATCCATGTGCACTATGCAGTTATTTCATCTGATGTGAATAAATCCACAATTTATTTTGTGCTGTGGTGTGTTATTTCCGACTGAACGCCATCATATCAGAAGGTGGGGATTTCAAACATAATGAAAACAACAGCTTTATTTTTTATCAGTGCGATTTCGAACAATTCTTACTCTCATAAATTCTCTTAATTCAGCCTCAGTAAGAGTCTCTTTCCATAGGTTTTGTTCAAACCAGTTATTGACAAGTTTACTTTTCTCTTCTTCTGTCAGCTTTGGTGGTTCTTTTTTCAATCCTAATTTTTTCCATTCTCTGCAAAAGGAAACAGTTGTTTAATGTAGTACAAAATTCAGTTAAGTGAGGTCCTTATATTTTATGTAAAGTTGTTTTAACATTTTTTCAAAAAATAAAAACAGAAGAGCCTAAGATATAGAAGGCTTTTGCCTAAGTATGTGAATTTATGGTTGAAGTTGTAATAGCGAATCATAGCAAACATTCCAAGACAATTTCTGACCAATCTTTAAATTATGAACCTCAAAAGGTTATGTGTGAATAAATCCTCGTTCACCTTTTGTTGGTTAACAGGCAAAACTGGGTAATTATAAGCAGTTCACAACTTTAAGAAACCTAAAGTTTAAATAGATTTGATCCACTTTTTCAGGCAATGGGTAAAAGGTAGACCAGACCAGACCAAAGAAAAACTTGGACCAAACAATCATTATTTAAAGGTAGAAAGATGATTTTCATTTAAAACTACCTTTAAACCACACGCTTAAAAAAATCCCAAGTCCCCATCCTCCCGGAAGAGGAATGGAAGTAAGATGAACTTTACATTCATTAACCCCTTGTAAATCCTCAAACTCATTGTTAGATAACAAATTATACATCATCTGAAAGGTATTTAAAATATCTTTCGTTTGGTGTAAGTTTCATACTTCAGCAAAGATGTTACGACAGCAAACACGCAGGAAAACTGAAAAAAAGTCCTCATTAATGATCGGAGCAGGAAAAGACCACCTATACCTCCATTTTTATCATAAAATCATACAGTTTCTACCTTTAAATAATGATTTTATTGTTTTAATAAATACAACATATCCACAGCGCTACAAGGCGCCACTGGTCCAAGTTTTTCTTTGGTCTGGTCTGGTCTACCTTTTACCCATTGCCACTTTTTCATGATCAAAACAGGAAAAACATGCTACACCACACAGAAAAAAAATATAAAAACAAGATATGTCCCTTTATTAAAGACAACCCATAATAAATTAGACACAATGCCTCAGTGTACTTTGGGAAAAGAGGGCCTTCTTTTATAGGTCCAGGCAAATAGTATTTGCAAACCCATGCCTTACGACAATTGTAATGTTTCGTAGAAAGTATTAATGTAGAAAAATTACAATGAAACATACAGTTTAAGCTCCTGTGCATGCTTTTTCTTTCTGTTTCTCAGTTTTGCAGTAATTTGTTGAACATAAAGTTTTTTATGTTGCTGTCTCCATCTTAGAAGTCTATAACAATAAAAAAATAGGCAATTTTATGGCAAACAAAATTCTTTGCAAAACCAAACCTGTGTCTTCTCATCCTTCTTTGTCGCCAAAATAAATCCTGTTTGTTTGCTTTAATTCCATTGTTACTATTAGAAACAGGACAATCACCAATCACTGTTTTTTCATTTTCAAAAGCCGAATTGTTATCAGTACGAGGGACTTCATATTCAAAAATGAATCTGTCTAAAATACTTGGACACATTTTTTCTTTTGCAGTGTGTGGTAGGAAAGGTATAGTCTTTGCCTCCTTTACAAGGTTATTTGTTAGAATTGGATTTTTCGGTGGAATTGTATGTGGAACAATTTTTGGAATAGATATTGAGCATCCATTGATGAATGTTGATAAAAATCTTGTGTATACACTCACTACATTCTTTTTGACCAGAACTTTGTTAATTGTGTTCATTTTTATTTCAAGGCAAAATCCACATGTTAATGAGTTGTTAGAAAATCAAGAAACACCTAAAAAACATAACCAACTGTTTATGTACATGTCCCAGGTTTTCTAAATAAACAACATCAATAAATATATTGCTAAACAACACACCTACAATATTATTAATGATTTTTAACAATCAAGTGTCTAAATATAGTGTCAGATTACGACAGTTTATAATTGGCCATGTAGCTCATTACAACAAATGGTTGCAGGCAGTCGGATAAAAGTGCCGATTTTTAAAACGGTCATAACATTACCAAAACAAGATGGAAAGATCTGAAATGTGCAGAAGTACTAGATATAACATCAAATTAGGAAGCCATACCCCAAAAATTGCAAAAAATAAAATATATTGGTTCGAAAGTCTCAGAGAAGGCAGAAAAATATGAACAATTGACCTGTTTAAAATGTTAAATAAAACACTGTTACGGACAATCGATTTTTATGAAATTTACAGCATTTATTAATAAGGTATACAACTATGTTTGTGCAAAATTTCATTACCTACCTATTTGTACAACAAAAGTTATGGAAGTTCAAACTTCACACCTTATCGACGGCTATTTCCAAAGCCACGAGCCGCTGCCCGTCATAACGACCTATCAACACCTTTCCAAAACCTATCAACACCAAAAAGGTTTATGAAAGCTTACCTAGCATAATGCCTGACCACAGCAAAAACCATGGCAGAACATGAGTTTGAATGGCATCTATGAACTTTGGTGCATGATAAGGGTTGTTTTTTGGTGCGAGTGTCCGCTGTCTTTTGCTTTTGAAATTATCTCCGCAAAGTACTGTTTGTTTTTTTCTGATTGGTGGCCGTCGGTGTTTGATAGAAACTCCCCCGAATCCTGCTAAATAAACAAATATCACGATATTGTTACGATGAAAAATTCGATGCCAACTTACATCACTTGTCTCCACTTGCATGCAGCTTGGATTTGATTCTATTAGGTCTTTAAGTTCCGCGAAGCTTGCTTCAGCTATTTCTTTACACTTTGTTGTGCACACCACGGCCAGATGGTGAACTACAAAGGAAAGATCAGCCAGCGAGGTTGATAAGACCATCATACCAAAGGTGTGCATCCCGAATTTGTAATGCCGGGGAAAGCTGAAAAAAGAAATGAAAAAAGGGTTAGTTTTGCAACATTTACTATAACTTAAAAAGGATTTTTTACAACATTCACTTACTTTTGTTTTGTCATTCGTTTAGCATTCTTCATTATGTGACTTGCACAAAGATGAAGAAATGGTTGATCAACAAAGGTTTCTTCATGTTTCCCCGTAGCGATTTGCCAGCAAGTCGTCAAATATAAGTCAATTTGTGTTTGAAACACAGATGAAATAATGGCGTTTATAAACGCCATACTTCCGTCGCAAATCATCATTCATTAATAAATGCTGTAAATTTCATAAAAATTGATTGGCCGTGACAGTGTCTTATTTTGGAAAGGTGTTGATAGGTCGTTAAGACGGGCAGCGGCTCGTGGCTTTGGAGATAGCCGTCGATAAGGTGTGAAGTTTGAACTTCTATAACTTTTGTTGTACAAATAGGTAGATAATGAAATTTTGCACAAACATAGTTGTATACCTCATTAATAAATGCTCGATTGGCCGTAACAGTGTTTTATTTAACATTTTAAACAGGTCAATTGTTCATATTTTTCTGCCTCTCTGAGATTTTCGAACCAATATATTTTATTTTTTGCAATTTTTTGGGTATGGCTTCCTAATTTGATGTTATATCTAGTACTTCTGCTCATTTCAGATCTTTCCATCTTGTTTTGGTAATGTTATGACTGTTTTAAAAATCGGCACTTTTATCCGACTGCCTGCAACCATGCGGCTGGCGAAAGTGCGGCTGGGGAACCTTTGGTGTTGCAGTTAGTGTGCCTGGGTATACTCAGTAAGTATAGAATTAAAAGCTAAAAAAACAAATATATCCCCAACTTTCAAATAGATGCCCAACGTTCATTAGAAACTTGGCAATAAGAATTCGGTCAACTTCAACAACTTGCAAAACACGATAATGCTTGTTATCTCCAATTCACTGAATCACCACACCAGTATCATGTCGGATTGTCGGTGTTGAAATTGAACACAGGAACCCGGCACTCCAGTCTTTACTCTCGTTCATCTGGAACATTTTGCAATATATCCTAACGTTGTTTAATTAGGATTTAAATTGTATGTATACGGCCGCCGGCCGGATTTTCTCCGTTAACATGAATAAAAAAATTTTGCAGTGTTTTCCGGGTCGAGCTATCTGCTTTGCGCAGTGTTATGTTTGTTTGTACGCCGAATTTGTGCAACGTTTGTGGGAGTGATGATCGCAAAAGTACAAATGCTTATGTTTAAAATGACGGAACGATCACATAGCTACATACCGTTATTTCTATTCCGGTATTTCGTTTTGGACATTTGACATGAAACAGCTGCTTACAATTTCTCGTCGTCGCGCCATAATTGTAAATAAAAGATCCAACGATGTTGTTTTGGGGTCAATCTTTTAATTTTAAATGACAAATGTTGTGTGACGTTATAACGTTGTAGCTGTTGCGACATAATTTGTGCAAACTTTGCAATATTTGTTTACCAAAATAGCTCGTTTTTGATTCGCTAGCTCAAAGGCTGCGAGGAAGTTAAAATGTATAGCAACCAAATCCCACTGTAATGACAAATCGTGTTCGGACTTTGTAATATTTCCTGTCGCAGTTAATTAGGATGCAGATGCAACTTTGTGATCTGGTGTTTATGTGCTTTAACCGTATGTTTTGTCTCGTGCTGTGATTGGACGATGCTTTATGTGGTAATTGTGCAAGAGCCAATCGCAAGAGCACATGTGTACGATTTAACGCCTTTATCCGGAGTATATATATAAACCGCACTCGTTCATTTCGATCTTTTCTCTTGCCTCTCTTTCTGTCTCTTCTCCTGCAATAAACAAACGAACCGAAGTGCAAGACACGTGTGTGGAGTTTTTAGGACTCCGGTCCTGACAAGCCGAGGGGCTTGGGAGATAAAGGACGGTGGTATACCTCTTTAATTTGTAGTGACGCGGTTGTAACCTTGAGACTCATCAGCGAACGTTTATAGTGACTCGGTTTATAGCTTGTACCGAGACAACTTATTTAACACTACAACGTCTCGACAAAAATGGTATTGTGTGCCAACTTTCTTTCTTTGCTCGGTGAAGAGTTGCAAACGCCACAAAAAGATATTATTTTAAAGGCCGAAATACAACCAAAACGGGTCGCCGTATTTTGTCATGAAGTAATAAATTCACAAACAGAAGTGCAAGACACCTGTTTTAAGTTAAAAAACGTCCAGAATAAAAACATGTCGTTCCGAATCCAATAAAAAGCCGCCTGATTCATACCGGCAACGTTGTTTGGTCAGGAATTTGGCCGATTAGCTCGATGCGTCTAACCACCTAATAAATTTGTGAAAGGGGGTTGTTACCAAAAGGTTGAGAAACGCACTGGTATAAAGAAAAGGCACACATAATTTACTTACTTTCATCAGACATTTTTTCCTTTTCGACGCCCTAAAATATCTTGTAATTTATTCACCACATGCACTGCGAAAGTGTCGTCATAGTGCGCATAATTTTATTACAATGTGACGTAATAGACAGCCAAAATAGAAACGATGCAGACACAAATAACAACATTCACAATACTACATGATGTCGTAGTGAAAAAGAGGCTTACCTTTTCACTAATTGAGAATAGAATGCGGGTAAACATAGAGTTACACAATTTCCATATCTTTATGATCCCCTTTTCCGTTAAGTAGGTAGTACGTACTACGTACGAATCATAGAAAACATGATAGACAGACTTTGCTGTGGTTCCCTGTAGCGTTGATGCCTTGATGGTAGCCTGGTAGGCGTGCAGTGCACATAAAGCGCAATCAGTTGAGGACACTAAAGCTACATGTTAGCTAAATCAGCTTACCACCAAACGAACGTTAAACCAATTTTGGTCATTTGGTTTCTGTGCTACAGATTTTTTTTTGATCAGACAGTGGCAATAGCGTAACATTCAGAGATATGTCTCGCATTGTAACAAGTAGCAGTTTGCAATGTAAAAACCTGCTAACCAATCATTATTAGACATGTAATTTATGTGTTTGTTTATATTTAACATTAAAGTTTAAAATAGTTTCTTGAAGAAAGTAGTTGCTGTAGCTAATAAAATAATGGATCCTAATCGACATGAACATCATGATGAAGATTTTGGTGCCATGGATGCCTCCATGATATCCAGCACAAGTCCTTACCAGCCGACTACAGAAAGGGTGCCAGACCGGAGACCTTTTGTTGCTGGTTTTATCTTGGACATGCAGTATGTCAAGTCTTTAAGTGGTACGTAGGTGAAATGTAGGTAGTCTCTGTTCATCAGTTAGGTTTCACTGATAAAAAACTATCTTTCAGGTGTTCTCAAGATGATTGAAATTGTGTTGGATATAATTGTTGCCATTTGTATTGGTACAATTGGTTTATGTTCCACTTCATGTTCAGCAGCATCGTTTTTGCAGTTTGTCTGTATTTCTGCTATGATTGTTACTACTGGAATTTTTATTATATATGCTTTTGGTCTGCAGCAAAAAATTGCAATTATTAATTGGCCACTGACAGATTTTATTAATTGTGCTTTATTTACTCTACTGTACTTTATTGGAAGTTGTTTTATGGCGGCTAGAGCTGTTACTGATTCTGGAAAAGCTGCAACTGCATTTGGATTTCTTGCTTTTATTTTGTATGCTATGAATTCATGGCGTTCATACACTGTATTTAGGGTTGACTGCATGAAACGGCAGTCACCTGTATCACACATTGAGGGTGTAGATGAAAACCCTGAAACAAGAGACCTTGCATAAAAATCAGAATTCAAATTTATTATTTATTTAGCCTCCATTATCCATGGTGCTATGTCGTCACTTTAGTGGGACCCACAGCAATGCTCACCTACCAAACCCACAAACAAAATCAGAACATTTCCTGTTAGGGCAAACATTAAACATAATGCAAAACATGGCTTTAGTATGCTATTTGCTCTATATTATTTTAATATCTTCTGTTTATCTATTTTTGAAAAGAAAACAAATAAGGGTAAAATTTATACAGAACAGTCCAAAAAATCCAAATGGGTTAAGTGCTAAAATATTTTTGGTGCCTTTGGAAACATTTTTTTGGTGCCAATGGAAATTACAGCTTCCATTCCATTCTAATTTCTAAGGTAATAATTCACGAACATTCCTGATCAAAAATCTAAAGTCCTAATGTTTGTAAATGTATTACAATGTGTCAACTGATTGTTTTACATATATATTAAACTGATGTTTATAACTTTGTTGTAATGTACTAGTCTTTAATAACCATTGTGTGCATGCAGTCAAGAATTTTATAATTTTCTAATCATCACTACAAAAAAGCTACATCCTAATCATTCTTACTTGTTATTATTTTTTACTTTTAGGGTTTTGTATTGTACTGGTGTTTTGTTAACATGCACATTTCTGTAATGAGGCATCAAGTCACAAAATTTAACTATGATAACCTCATGATTGATTTTTTTCCCTTTAAGCAACAAACTGGTTGGAAAATATGCTGCAGAAATATATTTAGTTGAGAATAATTATACTTTTGTTGCTCAGTGTGTTTCGTGTAAATTCTGTTGTTTCCATCATGTAAAACGGCTCTAGTTGTTATCTTTTATTTTGTTTCTTTATTCACCATTTTCAAGTGATTGTATTGCAAACATTGTAGTAAGTCAGTGCAACGTTTCTTTTGTTTTTGTCTCAAATGTGAAGGGGTTCACTAAATGGCAGCCTTTTAAATATCTTTTTTTCCTGTACAATGTTGCTATTCAGTAGCCTACGTAGGACCGTTATTCTATGGTAGATCGTGTTGGAAGTCATATATGCGCTCAGCTTGAAAACAAACTACTGACCTTACTGCCCTTTAGATCAGTGGCATCTTATATACTATGCTTTTTTGTGCAAAAACATTAAAGCGCAATTCACCAAGTCTTTCCGCATCAAGTTACATGAAAGTTGATCCGTCAAAATCGACGTTCAATTATGTGGAGTATTAGACAGCAAATATCGAAGATAAATCTGCAATTAGCCATAAAATCACCTCAGATGTACCCATGGGCGTCTGCAGGAAAAAAGTGGCAGGGCAATACTATTGTTACAGCGTCGTTCGAGATGGAAGTGCCCTAATGTTGTGAGAAGATGAACGATTACGGTCGACATCTGGACATCTGGGATGACGACCGTAGATTTGAAAGTCCACTTTTTTGTCACCTAATTTTGTAGCCCACCGACCACCTTTCCGGGAAAAAACGAGGTAACCAACCAATACCCTGATATAGTTTTTCTTCGAGAGTTAGGGGTTGGGGGTATCGGAAGTGTAGGCTAGCCTACGGCTCGGTGACCGGATGTAGCGCGCGAAATTCTTATCTCGCCCATCTTGTTCATTAAAAAGAGAAACAAAACCCTTGCTGGTGTCAGCAATTATTTGTATTTGGAACGCCAGCAATATAATTTTACACTTCCAAAAGGAATGAGCTTCTAACATATCTATGTGATTTATCTTTATTTTCACAATGACTAATGTACTCTTATTGCTATGGCAATAAGCACAGCGCATTAAATCTAGGCCTCCACTGTAAAATTCGAATTAGTTTACTGAAAAAATCTGAAACTTCAGCACATCAATTAATCATGTCCCGAGCTCAAGCAGAAAGCGTGATAAAAAATATTATCAGAGAAATAGTGCAAGAATGTGCGAGCAAGGGACACAGTCTATCGGAAACATTAGTAGCATTTATGGTCAAAGCTGTGGTCTTGGACCCTCGGAATGAGTTTAATGTTGACAGAACGTTAACGAAGGACGATGTTCAAAAGTTAATCAAGGTAACGAATATTTTAATGCTAATCTTAGGCAATTCTTTAATACCTTGTTTTTGTGTTCTTCAGTACTGTGTAGAGAGATTGATTGATGTGAGATCACCAAGTCTTGACACCATAAAAATGCAAGTTTACTTTGACATGAATTATACAAGTCGCCGTGAGTTTCTTGATGAACATCGAAGAGTATTAGATGCAAGGTTGACTCCTGTAACAAGGGAAATAACTGACAGCAGAGCAAGGTACCATTAATTAAAAAAATGTAGCACATCACTAAGTTTGCCAACAAATTAAAACTTGGTGCGAATATGTTTTGTCAAATCTTATGTCCACAAATTTTTTTGTTTAAGAATTAAACAACAATTGATGACTTGACTTATGATTTACACCGTTTGATTGTTTTTCGTTTAGAACAAGAGAAGAATTGGAAAGTTTGTATCGCAAAATTGTTTCCTATGTGCTCTTAAGATCTGGGCTTGGTTCACCCACGGACATTGCTGTGGTTCGAGAAGCTACTGGTAACTGAAGTATATATAATAATAAGAATTTATTTTTTAATAAATAATATTCACTACAACTCTCAACAGCTGCACTGCAGAGTGTTTTCCCACAAACTGAACTTGGAACTTTTATGTCTCTTACAAAAAGAGACAAAGAAAGGCAACTTCAGGAATTGACTTTAATTGTTTCTGGAATCAGACTGTTTAACAAGGAATGTGGAAAGGGTGGAGAAGGAATTGATGATTGTAAGTTGTTTAGTGCAATGCAATTCCAAATATGTACCATAAACTGCAGATTATTTTATCTAAATTGCATCGCTGTGTAGTGCCTGGAATTTTGAATGAAGCAATACCAGCTACAACACAAAATGTTGACATTGAAATTCAAAACAGCCAGCAAGCAGCATTTAGGTAGGTATAACTGTGCGATCAAAATAGAACCATTACCATACCATTTGTTACAAACAGATACACAACCTTGGTAGAATCCTTGCAACAGCATGACCCCCTTCCTTCACCAAGTGAATTTCCAATTCAGCTGTTAAAGGATTCCCTAATAAATGTCAGACAACATGAAGCATTTTTAAGAATTTTGCTGGTAGGTTTAGTGATACACAGATTTTTCCTAACGATGCTTTTAAAATATGAATATTTTGTCAAAGAATGACATTATTGGATGTGCACAACAAGTTGAAATGTTAGTAAACCAACTTAGCGCAAGAATGGAACAACTTCAACAAACTGTTCAGTCAAAAACTGCAGTCCCCACAGCACAAGTCTATGTAAGTACAACTCGTATACAGGTATTGATTGTTTTGTTTGCAAATTGTGATTATTTATCTGTTGTAGCCTCAATTCATCAGCATTTCACACTTGTGGACATGTTTTCAAGATGAGATGGTTCTTCTCAGTGTGTTGAGCAATATTTTAGCTAGCATTGAACCTTTTACGAGGTAAGATGATTGTAAAACTTTCAAAATTTCATTATTGTAGCAATGATATTTTAAAGGACTCAGCGGGACATGTTTCCCGAAGAACTGGTTGCACCACACATACAGAACCTGGAAGTAAAAACAGATGAACAAAGGATTTTAGAGACCATGGGTGGGTGGGTTTCGTCATATGTTACATCCATTGTTGAAAAAACTTTTGAACTTGTAAAGTAATTATTGCAAAAGATAAGAATTAATTTCTTGTGCAAAGGTAGTTGCACAATTGAGCCTTATGATTTTGTAAACTTATACACAAAAATAGGAAATCGGGTGGATCCAGCAGACTTTAAAGACATCCCTGCGATACAGTGGTTGTTCCCAGAGACAACCAAAAATTATGACAGATTACTTCTACAATACAGAGGATGTTGTGGATATGCAATTGTCAAATATGACAGATTGCTATTGCCTGGTAAATACCAAGGATTATTTGTGTGGTCAATATTTACATGACTCCTTGATGTATGTTACTCCTTTTTAGGAAATCCTGATATTGGAATCATGCAATACCAGGAAAAGCTGTACGTGTTTAGCTCCAAAGCTGCAGCATATGAATTTGCCCGAAATCCAGAAGAGTATATTACACTTGTTGGTGAAGCTGCTAAAAAGTCACCAGAGTTGATTCAGCTGCTTGAGTTGCATCAGCAGTTTGCGGCCATTTCACCATATTCACAGGTACGTTTAAACGTAACGCCACTATAATTTTAATAATGAAACGTTGGCAGGTTTTTTGCCCTTTGCAAGAAACCTACACTCACTATTTACTTTGCCCATGTATTTAAGAGCAAGTGTGGCCAAATGTAGTCATGCTTAGTGGCCGGTTGATTTTCGTTACAATACTCTCAATTGGCTTGGCGTATTATGAATTGTATATGAGTGTGCCGTGATCGCTGATCTGCGTTAACGCTTCGGGGCTGATCCCAGTTTTAAAATTTATGATTATCTTAACAAAAAACTGCAAAAGTTTGCAGTTTTTATCAAAAAGTGTGTAATAATCAGCACTCAAATCGTGTGTACCAGGTGTTTCTGACTCTAGTTTAGGGCAATCCAATCTTCTTACACACACAAGTAGCCTAGTTGCTTCTTCTTGGACTAAAGTAAAGAATGTTTTTTTGCAGGGAGAAGGTGGTAAGTTAATTGAAAAGCCAGTTACCAAATCTGACAGTGGAACTCAAACGGACACTCACATTCTTGAAGAAAATATTGTTAAGGACTATGAGTGGAATGAATGGGAGTTACGGCGCAAGGCACTAAAACTGGTAATTAGTAAACAACTATTGCAGATATCGCGGTTGTGTTTTTAAATAGTTGGAATTATTTACACGTTTCTACTGGCAGGCCAATCTTCGTTCCAAGATAACGAAATCTTCGCAAACCAACTTAAGCAACTTACGTCGACAAAACGCCACCCAGGTCTACCTTCCTAAAGATCAAATTTCTCAAACTAAAACCACAGGCCAAAGTAATGTACCCAAACCACAGGTATGTGCAACAATCAGTAATAAACACCTAGTCTAATAAATTAAAATTATAATCCGTTTTTTTTTTTAGAATTTGGCAACTGTATTTGAGCGGTAACTGATAGCTGCATTATCGGTGCCAACGAATTTTGTATTTTTAGGTTTTTCTTGCCGGATTACGTGGAATCCGAGGCATTCGTACAATGGTAAAGGTTGATTTGACGCGAGACGTTGATGAAATATGAAGTAAATTTATCTTCAAATTACAACTGACAACAAAAAAATCTCTTTATTTTTCAAAACAAACCAACTTGAATTTACTGATACTTTTTGTCGATAGCGGTGGCGAATCACTGCGATATAACGCCACTGACACAATGGAAAGGAAATATTAAATTCACCCAACATCGAAACCCCAAAACAAGCAAATAAATTATACAATTTCGTTTACATTTTGAAATGAACATTTCTGTTGGGTGTTCATGTGCCGTACCATCAAACCAATGCTTGTCCGTGTTGGCTGCGCATATGTCGTACCATCGTCAAATTAGTGTCACACTTTCAAACTCACAATGTTGTGCGTCGGAAAAACTCAAGCGCCCCAAAATCCCAAAGATTGCATGATGTTTTTAAGCTGAAAGTTTGATCTGTTGTTGCTGACACACTATTTGTGCCAATTCTGGCAAATTATTGTACTGTTAAAGTGTTGCGTTCCGATTTGGGCATATTTGTTAAAGCAATAAAAAAGCCTTTGCGATAAGTAAAGGGTGTAATATGTGACAGGTGTACTGCTTCACAAATATCGTTTTCGTTGGGCTTTTATTGCACAAACAACAACAACTGATCCGGTAAAAAAGTTGTTATTGTATCTGATATCACGTGAGGTCGACAAACAGTAGTCGTAAAACTGCGAACGTGGAAGAAATTGCGTCATCAGATTGACACCAACAGCTGGCTGTATTGGATTTCTTACCACTTTTATAGTTACAGGGACGGAATGTTACATACATAACTACACTGTATTGTAGGTTATTCACAAATCAACTCAATCGCCCAAATGGCCCCTTGGTTAATTGCTACCCAAAACCAGCTGACCAATATGACGTAATAGAAAATCGACAAACCGTGACGTTATAAACATTGGTAAACATTGCAGAATCGTCTCTGACTCTCTGTCACACAAAACTGCTGTAGAGTTCGTGTGAAGAAAGAGGAAGCGGTTATGAGCTAGGTACAAAGCCAGTCATTATATGATTTGAAAGACACCTGCGTTAGTTAATACTAACTTTAAAACAGTAATAGATGGTAAAAACCAAAATATTCGTGTTTGTTTAACCGAAGTTCAGACTCAGAACACGTTTACAATTGCAATTCATATTCACAATTGCAACTTGCAAGACTTATAATTGTCACGCAGATATTTGCAAACATGTTAGAGAAGAAGGTATTGTTAAAACGTGGCTAATGTGGCCTAGTGTGGACATACACATATCTAGAAAACGTGGGAAATGTTTTTCCTCAAATTATTCTTATTCCTGTCATACTTTATAGCACTGCTGTTGGTGTTTTTTGTGCTTGATTTCTTTGCATGGTGAGTATACCTGCTAACGGAAGTATGTAATGTCTAAAAATTTGTATAATAAAACCATATGATTCTTGATACAAGTTCTTGATGCATACACAAATTATTGTAGGAATGGTCCACATATTGTGACTTCACTGATCGATCCTCTGTCCCTCAGTGTAAAGCAACTTCGCTGGCTTTTACACTCAAGGGGAATTAGCTATAATCAAGCTGTTGAGAAAAATGATCTTACAGACTTGATTTTGGCATCCGGCTCAGTGACTAAGGTAACGATTTTGGACCAATATTTTCTACAAAGTAAATATATTTGCAGATATACATTTAGTCTGAAACGGTGTTTATTTATGATAAATGTTTCAACAAATGTCCAAAAGCATAAAATTTAAGACATACTGTAGGAAGAAGTCACATTTGCCCAGTTTGTTGATGAAAACCAGCCTGAAAGCACAAGATTTTACACAAGCAGTGAACTTGATGAAAGCTTGAACAAAGCTGGAGATGTTTGGCTTGTGCAGGTCTGTATAATATTAGATTTACCAAATATATATGTTTAATTCCTGCACCTAATTTGTAACACGGATTGATTTATGCAGGTAATTACCGAGGACAACAATGGAAACATTTCACCTTTAGAATGGAAAAAGCTGATTAAAAGAACGGCAATGATAGGGGTCAATGCAGGACAGATATTCTGCAAGGTATTTGGTACAAGTCATCACCTAGACATAGCCGTTGGACTTTAAAAATAAACTAAATCCATTGCTGAAGCTAATGATGTATTGCTTTCGGTTAAACTTTTTTAAATAATGTGACTAATTTTAGGATTCACCTGATTTATGTGAATCAAGATCTTTTTTGACTTCCCAACTAATTCTTGGCTACCATTATGGCGGTTATCATAAGCTTCATCTACACACTTTAACTCTTCCAACAAAGTAAGTGGTGTTCAAAATTTGTGATTTATTGTTAGCAATGTATCTTACCTTTAACCTAAATTAAACATTTTTGTGTCTAAATAGGAAAAAGTATGGTTTGATAGTAAAAAACTATCTTTTGGTTTTTAGTTGTGGTTCTGCTTTCAAATGGATCAACACAATTTTCAATCAAAAGTTGGAAGTGTCCTCAAGTTTGTCAGATTTTAAACATAGCTTGGTAAACAAAAAGCCTGACAAGAATCACATTCAAGTTTTGTACATTTCGGCAGCAAAATTGACTCCTGCTGTTTTTGGTTCCTTGCAACTTCACTTTGGCAAAATTTCAGTGGGCAAATTAGATTTTTCTGCTGATAGTGTTGATGTAAATAGTTTATTATCACCAGATACTTTTGTTTCAAACTCTATTGTACATTTTAAAACACATAAAACTGAGTTTCTATATGGGAACAAAACAGCAGAACACATGACATTTTCCCATTTATCAATGTATTTAATGATGCTTAATCCTGACATAAATCTATTTTTTACATTCAGTGTGTACATGTGCAATGTATTGGGTGCTTTATCCATTTTCACCTGTCAAGGTTATGTTGTGTCTCGCGGATTTGCGGTGTTAAAATCCTTACTTGCCTACAATATTGTTTTGCTTGGTGCATGGTTGTTGTTTTCAAGTGTACATTTTCAACCTTTAAATGAACTCATAGAAAATTTCACAGGAATTTTACAAAAAGCAAATTCAACAGATGTTGCAGCTTTCATTCGCTCTGGTGTGATAAGGGCTATGCAAATGCCTTACCTTTTTCTCACTGGGTTTATTGTATTTTTTAACTTTGCGTTTATTGCTCTACAAAGGTTGGGCCTAATTTCCTACGAACATGAATATGAACTTACAGAATTGCTGCTGGACAATGATGCCCAAGGGACAAATGATATTTCTCATCGCTGGATACAAAGACTGGCCACACCTGAACTATGGCTACAACCTCTTATTCCTAATGATTACATTGATGAACTGCCTGTTTGGGAGTACTCTCCAATT
>NW_027648916.1:0-24637 GCF_965637545.1 Phallusia mammillata
CGACACACCTTTTGAGGTATCAATTCGAAATTTTGTACGAACTATCAAGAAGTATTACTCTTTCCATCGAGCGCGGTCCCATAATTTTACCATAATCCGTTGTGACGTCACAATGCGACGAAAATCACCTTTGTTTAAACAATCGCTGGGTGGCGCACGTCCTTGGGAGGGCAAAGTGAGGGGGTGCAAGGTCGAGAGGAGGGATAGACCTTTCCAACGGTACCCGGATTGTCGCTCTGCGCGTTCTACTTTTTGCGTAGTGGGCTCGCGAATTCTGGTCAAGAAAGTACACTTGGTGCAAGCATAGGCCTTTTACGTTGTTGAAGTCCGCGATTGCGTCACTTCGAGATGCCCCCCTTGGGGCAGCTCTTAACGACACACCTTTTGAGGTATCAATTCGAAATTTTGTACGAACTATCAAGAAGTATTACTCTTTCCATCGAGCGCGGTCCCATAATTTTACCATAATCCGTTGTGACGTCACAATGCGACGAAAATCACCTTTGTTTAAACAATCGCTGGGTGGCGCACGTCCTTGGGAGGGCAAAGTGAGGGGGTGCAAGGTCGAGAGGAGGGATAGACCTTTCCAACGGTACCCGGATTGTCGCTCTGCGCGTTCTACTTTTTGCGTAGTGGGCTCGCGAATTCTGGTCAAGAAAGTACACTTGGTGCAAGCATAGGCCTTTTACGTTGTTGAAGTCCGCGATTGCGTCACTTCGAGATGCCCCCCTTGGGGCAGCTCTTAACGACACACCTTTTGAGGTATCAATTCGAAATTTTGTACGAACTATCAAGAAGTATTACTCTTTCCATCGAGCGCGGTCCCATAATTTTACCATAATCCGTTGTGACGTCACAATGCGACGAAAATCACCTTTGTTTAAACAATCGCTGGGTGGCGCACGTCCTTGGGAGGGCAAAGTGAGGGGGTGCAAGGTCGAGAGGAGGGATAGACCTTTCCAACGGTACCCGGATTGTCGCTCTGCGCGTTCTACTTTTTGCGTAGTGGGCTCGCGAATTCTGGTCAAGAAAGTACACTTGGTGCAAGCATAGGCCTTTTACGTTGTTGAAGTCCGCGATTGCGTCACTTCGAGATGCCCCCCTTGGGGCAGCTCTTAACGACACACCTTTTGAGGTATCAATTCGAAATTTTGTACGAACTATCAAGAAGTATTACTCTTTCCATCGAGCGCGGTCCCATAATTTTACCATAATCCGTTGTGACGTCACAATGCGACGAAAATCACCTTTGTTTAAACAATCGCTGGGTGGCGCACGTCCTTGGGAGGGCAAAGTGAGGGGGTGCAAGGTCGAGAGGAGGGATAGACCTTTCCAACGGTACCCGGATTGTCGCTCTGCGCGTTCTACTTTTTGCGTAGTGGGCTCGCGAATTCTGGTCAAGAAAGTACACTTGGTGCAAGCATAGGCCTTTTACGTTGTTGAAGTCCGCGATTGCGTCACTTCGAGATGCCCCCCTTGGGGCAGCTCTTAACGACACACCTTTTGAGGTATCAATTCGAAATTTTGTACGAACTATCAAGAAGTATTACTCTTTCCATCGAGCGCGGTCCCATAATTTTACCATAATCCGTTGTGACGTCACAATGCGACGAAAATCACCTTTGTTTAAACAATCGCTGGGTGGCGCACGTCCTTGGGAGGGCAAAGTGAGGGGGTGCAAGGTCGAGAGGAGGGATAGACCTTTCCAACGGTACCCGGATTGTCGCTCTGCGCGTTCTACTTTTTGCGTAGTGGGCTCGCGAATTCTGGTCAAGAAAGTACACTTGGTGCAAGCATAGGCCTTTTACGTTGTTGAAGTCCGCGATTGCGTCACTTCGAGATGCCCCCCTTGGGGCAGCTCTTAACGACACACCTTTTGAGGTATCAATTCGAAATTTTGTACGAACTATCAAGAAGTATTACTCTTTCCATCGAGCGCGGTCCCATAATTTTACCATAATCCGTTGTGACGTCACAATGCGACGAAAATCACCTTTGTTTAAACAATCGCTGGGTGGCGCACGTCCTTGGGAGGGCAAAGTGAGGGGGTGCAAGGTCGAGAGGAGGGATAGACCTTTCCAACGGTACCCGGATTGTCGCTCTGCGCGTTCTACTTTTTGCGTAGTGGGCT
Organism: Phallusia mammillata; assembly: GCF_965637545.1. Taxonomy (NCBI): domain Eukaryota; kingdom Metazoa; phylum Chordata; class Ascidiacea; order Phlebobranchia; family Ascidiidae; genus Phallusia; species Phallusia mammillata. The sequence continues at coordinate 2,132 of NW_027648916.1, forward strand.
CGCGAATTCTGGTCAAGAAAGTACACTTGGTGCAAGCATAGGCCTTTTACGTTGTTGAAGTCCGCGATTGCGTCACTTCGAGATGCCCCCCTTGGGGCAGCTCTTAACGACACACCTTTTGAGGTATCAATTCGAAATTTTGTACGAACTATCAAGAAGTATTACTCTTTCCATCGAGCGCGGTCCCATAATTTTACCATAATCCGTTGTGACGTCACAATGCGACGAAAATCACCTTTGTTTAAACAATCGCTGGGTGGCGCACGTCCTTGGGAGGGCAAAGTGAGGGGGTGCAAGGTCGAGAGGAGGGATAGACCTTTCCAACGGTACCCGGATTGTCGCTCTGCGCGTTCTACTTTTTGCGTAGTGGGCTCGCGAATTCTGGTCAAGAAAGTACACTTGGTGCAAGCATAGGCCTTTTACGTTGTTGAAGTCCGCGATTGCGTCACTTCGAGATGCCCCCCTTGGGGCAGCTCTTAACGACACACCTTTTGAGGTATCAATTCGAAATTTTGTACGAACTATCAAGAAGTATTACTCTTTCCATCGAGCGCGGTCCCATAATTTTACCATAATCCGTTGTGACGTCACAATGCGACGAAAATCACCTTTGTTTAAACAATCGCTGGGTGGCGCACGTCCTTGGGAGGGCAAAGTGAGGGGGTGCAAGGTCGAGAGGAGGGATAGACCTTTCCAACGGTACCCGGATTGTCGCTCTGCGCGTTCTACTTTTTGCGTAGTGGGCTCGCGAATTCTGGTCAAGAAAGTACACTTGGTGCAAGCATAGGCCTTTTACGTTGTTGAAGTCCGCGATTGCGTCACTTCGAGATGCCCCCCTTGGGGCAGCTCTTAACGACACACCTTTTGAGGTATCAATTCGAAATTTTGTACGAACTATCAAGAAGTATTACTCTTTCCATCGAGCGCGGTCCCATAATTTTACCATAATCCGTTGTGACGTCACAATGCGACGAAAATCACCTTTGTTTAAACAATCGCTGGGTGGCGCACGTCCTTGGGAGGGCAAAGTGAGGGGGTGCAAGGTCGAGAGGAGGGATAGACCTTTCCAACGGTACCCGGATTGTCGCTCTGCGCGTTCTACTTTTTGCGTAGTGGGCTCGCGAATTCTGGTCAAGAAAGTACACTTGGTGCAAGCATAGGCCTTTTACGTTGTTGAAGTCCGCGATTGCGTCACTTCGAGATGCCCCCCTTGGGGCAGCTCTTAACGACACACCTTTTGAGGTATCAATTCGAAATTTTGTACGAACTATCAAGAAGTATTACTCTTTCCATCGAGCGCGGTCCCATAATTTTACCATAATCCGTTGTGACGTCACAATGCGACGAAAATCACCTTTGTTTAAACAATCGCTGGGTGGCGCACGTCCTTGGGAGGGCAAAGTGAGGGGGTGCAAGGTCGAGAGGAGGGATAGACCTTTCCAACGGTACCCGGATTGTCGCTCTGCGCGTTCTACTTTTTGCGTAGTGGGCTCGCGAATTCTGGTCAAGAAAGTACACTTGGTGCAAGCATAGGCCTTTTACGTTGTTGAAGTCCGCGATTGCGTCACTTCGAGATGCCCCCCTTGGGGCAGCTCTTAACGACACACCTTTTGAGGTATCAATTCGAAATTTTGTACGAACTATCAAGAAGTATTACTCTTTCCATCGAGCGCGGTCCCATAATTTTACCATAATCCGTTGTGACGTCACAATGCGACGAAAATCACCTTTGTTTAAACAATCGCTGGGTGGCGCACGTCCTTGGGAGGGCAAAGTGAGGGGGTGCAAGGTCGAGAGGAGGGATAGACCTTTCCAACGGTACCCGGATTGTCGCTCTGCGCGTTCTACTTTTTGCGTAGTGGGCTCGCGAATTCTGGTCAAGAAAGTACACTTGGTGCAAGCATAGGCCTTTTACGTTGTTGAAGTCCGCGATTGCGTCACTTCGAGATGCCCCCCTTGGGGCAGCTCTTAACGACACACCTTTTGAGGTATCAATTCGAAATTTTGTACGAACTATCAAGAAGTATTACTCTTTCCATCGAGCGCGGTCCCATAATTTTACCATAATCCGTTGTGACGTCACAATGCGACGAAAATCACCTTTGTTTAAACAATCGCTGGGTGGCGCACGTCCTTGGGAGGGCAAAGTGAGGGGGTGCAAGGTCGAGATGAGGGATAGACCTTTCCAACGGTACCCGGATTGTCGCTCTGCGCGTTCTACTTTTTGCGTAGTGGGCTCGCGAATTCTGGTCAAGAAAGTACACTTGGTGCAAGCATAGGCCTTTTACGTTGTTGAAGTCCGCGATTGCGTCACTTCGAGATGCCCCCCTTGGGGCAGCTCTTAACGACACACCTTTTGAGGTATCAATTCGAAATTTTGTACGAACTATCAAGAAGTATTACTCTTTCCATCGAGCGCGGTCCCATAATTTTACCATAATCCGTTGTGACGTCACAATGCGACGAAAATCACCTTTGTTTAAACAATCGCTGGGTGGCGCACGTCCTTGGGAGGGCAAAGTGAGGGGGTGCAAGGTCGAGAGGAGGGATAGACCTTTCCAACGGTACCCGGATTGTCGCTCTGCGCGTTCTACTTTTTGCGTAGTGGGCTCGCGAATTCTGGTCAAGAAAGTACACTTGGTGCAAGCATAGGCCTTTTACGTTGTTGAAGTCCGCGATTGCGTCACTTCGAGATGCCCCCCTTGGGGCAGCTCTTAACGACACACCTTTTGAGGTATCAATTCGAAATTTTGTACGAACTATCAAGAAGTATTACTCTTTCCATCGAGCGCGGTCCCATAATTTTACCATAATCCGTTGTGACGTCACAATGCGACGAAAATCACCTTTGTTTAAACAATCGCTGGGTGGCGCACGTCCTTGGGAGGGCAAAGTGAGGGGGTGCAAGGTCGAGATGAGGGATAGACCTTTCCAACGGTACCCGGATTGTCGCTCTGCGCGTTCTACTTTTTGCGTAGTGGGCTCGCGAATTCTGGTCAAGAAAGTACACTTGGTGCAAGCATAGGCCTTTTACGTTGTTGAAGTCCGCGATTGCGTCACTTCGAGATGCCCCCCTTGGGGCAGCTCTTAACGACACACCTTTTGAGGTATCAATTCGAAATTTTGTACGAACTATCAAGAAGTATTACTCTTTCCATCGAGCGCGGTCCCATAATTTTACCATAATCCGTTGTGACGTCACAATGCGACGAAAATCACCTTTGTTTAAACAATCGCTGGGTGGCGCACGTCCTTGGGAGGGCAAAGTGAGGGGGTGCAAGGTCGAGATGAGGGATAGACCTTTCCAACGGTACCCGGATTGTCGCTCTGCGCGTTCTACTTTTTGCGTAGTGGGCTCGCGAATTCTGGTCAAGAAAGTACACTTGGTGCAAGCATAGGCCTTTTACGTTGTTGAAGTCCGCGATTGCGTCACTTCGAGATGCCCCCCTTGGGGCAGCTCTTAACGACACACCTTTTGAGGTATCAATTCGAAATTTTGTACGAACTATCAAGAAGTATTACTCTTTCCATCGAGCGCGGTCCCATAATTTTACCATAATCCGTTGTGACGTCACAATGCGACGAAAATCACCTTTGTTTAAACAATCGCTGGGTGGCGCACGTCCTTGGGAGGGCAAAGTGAGGGGGTGCAAGGTCGAGAGGAGGGATAGACCTTTCCAACGGTACCCGGATTGTCGCTCTGCGCGTTCTACTTTTTGCGTAGTGGGCTCGCGAATTCTGGTCAAGAAAGTACACTTGGTGCAAGCATAGGCCTTTTACGTTGTTGAAGTCCGCGATTGCGTCACTTCGAGATGCCCCCCTTGGGGCAGCTCTTAACGACACACCTTTTGAGGTATCAATTCGAAATTTTGTACGAACTATCAAGAAGTATTACTCTTTCCATCGAGCGCGGTCCCATAATTTTACCATAATCCGTTGTGACGTCACAATGCGACGAAAATCACCTTTGTTTAAACAATCGCTGGGTGGCGCACGTCCTTGGGAGGGCAAAGTGAGGGGGTGCAAGGTCGAGAGGAGGGATAGACCTTTCCAACGGTACCCGGATTGTCGCTCTGCGCGTTCTACTTTTTGCGTAGTGGGCTCGCGAATTCTGGTCAAGAAAGTACACTTGGTGCAAGCATAGGCCTTTTACGTTGTTGAAGTCCGCGATTGCGTCACTTCGAGATGCCCCCCTTGGGGCAGCTCTTAACGACACACCTTTTGAGGTATCAATTCGAAATTTTGTACGAACTATCAAGAAGTATTACTCTTTCCATCGAGCGCGGTCCCATAATTTTACCATAATCCGTTGTGACGTCACAATGCGACGAAAATCACCTTTGTTTAAACAATCGCTGGGTGGCGCACGTCCTTGGGAGGGCAAAGTGAGGGGGTGCAAGGTCGAGAGGAGGGATAGACCTTTCCAACGGTACCCGGATTGTCGCTCTGCGCGTTCTACTTTTTGCGTAGTGGGCTCGCGAATTCTGGTCAAGAAAGTACACTTGGTGCAAGCATAGGCCTTTTACGTTGTTGAAGTCCGCGATTGCGTCACTTCGAGATGCCCCCCTTGGGGCAGCTCTTAACGACACACCTTTTGAGGTATCAATTCGAAATTTTGTACGAACTATCAAGAAGTATTACTCTTTCCATCGAGCGCGGTCCCATAATTTTACCATAATCCGTTGTGACGTCACAATGCGACGAAAATCACCTTTGTTTAAACAATCGCTGGGTGGCGCACGTCCTTGGGAGGGCAAAGTGAGGGGGTGCAAGGTCGAGAGGAGGGATAGACCTTTCCAACGGTACCCGGATTGTCGCTCTGCGCGTTCTACTTTTTGCGTAGTGGGCTCGCGAATTCTGGTCAAGAAAGTACACTTGGTGCAAGCATAGGCCTTTTACGTTGTTGAAGTCCGCGATTGCGTCACTTCGAGATGCCCCCCTTGGGGCAGCTCTTAACGACACACCTTTTGAGGTATCAATTCGAAATTTTGTACGAACTATCAAGAAGTATTACTCTTTCCATCGAGCGCGGTCCCATAATTTTACCATAATCCGTTGTGACGTCACAATGCGACGAAAATCACCTTTGTTTAAACAATCGCTGGGTGGCGCACGTCCTTGGGAGGGCAAAGTGAGGGGGTGCAAGGTCGAGAGGAGGGATAGACCTTTCCAACGGTACCCGGATTGTCGCTCTGCGCGTTCTACTTTTTGCGTAGTGGGCTCGCGAATTCTGGTCAAGAAAGTACACTTGGTGCAAGCATAGGCCTTTTACGTTGTTGAAGTCCGCGATTGCGTCACTTCGAGATGCCCCCCTTGGGGCAGCTCTTAACGACACACCTTTTGAGGTATCAATTCGAAATTTTGTACGAACTATCAAGAAGTATTACTCTTTCCATCGAGCGCGGTCCCATAATTTTACCATAATCCGTTGTGACGTCACAATGCGACGAAAATCACCTTTGTTTAAACAATCGCTGGGTGGCGCACGTCCTTGGGAGGGCAAAGTGAGGGGGTGCAAGGTCGAGAGGAGGGATAGACCTTTCCAACGGTACCCGGATTGTCGCTCTGCGCGTTCTACTTTTTGCGTAGTGGGCTCGCGAATTCTGGTCAAGAAAGTACACTTGGTGCAAGCATAGGCCTTTTACGTTGTTGAAGTCCGCGATTGCGTCACTTCGAGATGCCCCCCTTGGGGCAGCTCTTAACGACACACCTTTTGAGGTATCAATTCGAAATTTTGTACGAACTATCAAGAAGTATTACTCTTTCCATCGAGCGCGGTCCCATAATTTTACCATAATCCGTTGTGACGTCACAATGCGACGAAAATCACCTTTGTTTAAACAATCGCTGGGTGGCGCACGTCCTTGGGAGGGCAAAGTGAGGGGGTGCAAGGTCGAGAGGAGGGATAGACCTTTCCAACGGTACCCGGATTGTCGCTCTGCGCGTTCTACTTTTTGCGTAGTGGGCTCGCGAATTCTGGTCAAGAAAGTACACTTGGTGCAAGCATAGGCCTTTTACGTTGTTGAAGTCCGCGATTGCGTCACTTCGAGATGCCCCCCTTGGGGCAGCTCTTAACGACACACCTTTTGAGGTATCAATTCGAAATTTTGTACGAACTATCAAGAAGTATTACTCTTTCCATCGAGCGCGGTCCCATAATTTTACCATAATCCGTTGTGACGTCACAATGCGACGAAAATCACCTTTGTTTAAACAATCGCTGGGTGGCGCACGTCCTTGGGAGGGCAAAGTGAGGGGGTGCAAGGTCGAGAGGAGGGATAGACCTTTCCAACGGTACCCGGATTGTCGCTCTGCGCGTTCTACTTTTTGCGTAGTGGGCTCGCGAATTCTGGTCAAGAAAGTACACTTGGTGCAAGCATAGGCCTTTTACGTTGTTGAAGTCCGCGATTGCGTCACTTCGAGATGCCCCCCTTGGGGCAGCTCTTAACGACACACCTTTTGAGGTATCAATTCGAAATTTTGTACGAACTATCAAGAAGTATTACTCTTTCCATCGAGCGCGGTCCCATAATTTTACCATAATCCGTTGTGACGTCACAATGCGACGAAAATCACCTTTGTTTAAACAATCGCTGGGTGGCGCACGTCCTTGGGAGGGCAAAGTGAGGGGGTGCAAGGTCGAGAGGAGGGATAGACCTTTCCAACGGTACCCGGATTGTCGCTCTGCGCGTTCTACTTTTTGCGTAGTGGGCTCGCGAATTCTGGTCAAGAAAGTACACTTGGTGCAAGCATAGGCCTTTTACGTTGTTGAAGTCCGCGATTGCGTCACTTCGAGATGCCCCCCTTGGGGCAGCTCTTAACGACACACCTTTTGAGGTATCAATTCGAAATTTTGTACGAACTATCAAGAAGTATTACTCTTTCCATCGAGCGCGGTCCCATAATTTTACCATAATCCGTTGTGACGTCACAATGCGACGAAAATCACCTTTGTTTAAACAATCGCTGGGTGGCGCACGTCCTTGGGAGGGCAAAGTGAGGGGGTGCAAGGTCGAGAGGAGGGATAGACCTTTCCAACGGTACCCGGATTGTCGCTCTGCGCGTTCTACTTTTTGCGTAGTGGGCTCGCGAATTCTGGTCAAGAAAGTACACTTGGTGCAAGCATAGGCCTTTTACGTTGTTGAAGTCCGCGATTGCGTCACTTCGAGATGCCCCCCTTGGGGCAGCTCTTAACGACACACCTTTTGAGGTATCAATTCGAAATTTTGTACGAACTATCAAGAAGTATTACTCTTTCCATCGAGCGCGGTCCCATAATTTTACCATAATCCGTTGTGACGTCACAATGCGACGAAAATCACCTTTGTTTAAACAATCGCTGGGTGGCGCACGTCCTTGGGAGGGCAAAGTGAGGGGGTGCAAGGTCGAGAGGAGGGATAGACCTTTCCAACGGTACCCGGATTGTCGCTCTGCGCGTTCTACTTTTTGCGTAGTGGGCTCGCGAATTCTGGTCAAGAAAGTACACTTGGTGCAAGCATAGGCCTTTTACGTTGTTGAAGTCCGCGATTGCGTCACTTCGAGATGCCCCCCTTGGGGCAGCTCTTAACGACACACCTTTTGAGGTATCAATTCGAAATTTTGTACGAACTATCAAGAAGTATTACTCTTTCCATCGAGCGCGGTCCCATAATTTTACCATAATCCGTTGTGACGTCACAATGCGACGAAAATCACCTTTGTTTAAACAATCGCTGGGTGGCGCACGTCCTTGGGAGGGCAAAGTGAGGGGGTGCAAGGTCGAGATGAGGGATTGATAGACCTTTCCAACGGTACCCGGATTGTCGCTCTGCGCGTTCTACTTTTTGCGTAGTGGGCTCGCGAATTCTGGTCAAGAAAGTACACTTGGTGCAAGCATAGGCCTTTTACGTTGTTGAAGTCCGCGATTGCGTCACTTCGAGATGCCCCCCTTGGGGCAGCTCTTAACGACACACCTTTTGAGGTATCAATTCGAAATTTTGTACGAACTATCAAGAAGTATTACTCTTTCCATCGAGCGCGGTCCCATAATTTTACCATAATCCGTTGTGACGTCACAATGCGACGAAAATCACCTTTGTTTAAACAATCGCTGGGTGGCGCACGTCCTTGGGAGGGCAAAGTGAGGGGGTGCAAGGTCGAGATGAGGGATTGATAGACCTTTCCAACGGTACCCGGATTGTCGCTCTGCGCGTTCTACTTTTTGCGTAGTGGGCTCGCGAATTCTGGTCAAGAAAGTACACTTGGTGCAAGCATAGGCCTTTTACGTTGTTGAAGTCCGCGATTGCGTCACTTCGAGATGCCCCCCTTGGGGCAGCTCTTAACGACACACCTTTTGAGGTATCAATTCGAAATTTTGTACGAACTATCAAGAAGTATTACTCTTTCCATCGAGCGCGGTCCCATAATTTTACCATAATCCGTTGTGACGTCACAATGCGACGAAAATCACCTTTGTTTAAACAATCGCTGGGTGGCGCACGTCCTTGGGAGGGCAAAGTGAGGGGGTGCAAGGTCGAGAGGAGGGATAGACCTTTCCAACGGTACCCGGATTGTCGCTCTGCGCGTTCTACTTTTTGCGTAGTGGGCTCGCGAATTCTGGTCAAGAAAGTACACTTGGTGCAAGCATAGGCCTTTTACGTTGTTGAAGTCCGCGATTGCGTCACTTCGAGATGCCCCCCTTGGGGCAGCTCTTAACGACACACCTTTTGAGGTATCAATTCGAAATTTTGTACGAACTATCAAGAAGTATTACTCTTTCCATCGAGCGCGGTCCCATAATTTTACCATAATCCGTTGTGACGTCACAATGCGACGAAAATCACCTTTGTTTAAACAATCGCTGGGTGGCGCACGTCCTTGGGAGGGCAAAGTGAGGGGGTGCAAGGTCGAGAGGAGGGATAGACCTTTCCAACGGTACCCGGATTGTCGCTCTGCGCGTTCTACTTTTTGGTAGTGGGCTCGCGAATTCTGGTCAAGAAAGTACACTTGGTGCAAGCATAGGCCTTTTACGTTGTTGAAGTCCGCGATTGCGTCACTTCGAGATGCCCCCCTTGGGGCAGCTCTTAACGACACACCTTTTGAGGTATCAATTCGAAATTTTGTACGAACTATCAAGAAGTATTACTCTTTCCATCGAGCGCGGTCCCATAATTTTACCATAATCCGTTGTGACGTCACAATGCGACGAAAATCACCTTTGTTTAAACAATCGCTGGGTGGCGCACGTCCTTGGGAGGGCAAAGTGAGGGGGTGCAAGGTCGAGAGGAGGGATAGACCTTTCCAACGGTACCCGGATTGTCGCTCTGCGCGTTCTACTTTTTGCGTAGTGGGCTCGCGAATTCTGGTCAAGAAAGTACACTTGGTGCAAGCATAGGCCTTTTACGTTGTTGAAGTCCGCGATTGCGTCACTTCGAGATGCCCCCCTTGGGGCAGCTCTTAACGACACACCTTTTGAGGTATCAATTCGAAATTTTGTACGAACTATCAAGAAGTATTACTCTTTCCATCGAGCGCGGTCCCATAATTTTACCATAATCCGTTGTGACGTCACAATGCGACGAAAATCACCTTTGTTTAAACAATCGCTGGGTGGCGCACGTCCTTGGGAGGGCAAAGTGAGGGGGTGCAAGGTCGAGAGGAGGGATAGACCTTTCCAACGGTACCCGGATTGTCGCTCTGCGCGTTCTACTTTTTGCGTAGTGGGCTCGCGAATTCTGGTCAAGAAAGTACACTTGGTGCAAGCATAGGCCTTTTACGTTGTTGAAGTCCGCGATTGCGTCACTTCGAGATGCCCCCCTTGGGGCAGCTCTTAACGACACACCTTTTGAGGTATCAATTCGAAATTTTGTACGAACTATCAAGAAGTATTACTCTTTCCATCGAGCGCGGTCCCATAATTTTACCATAATCCGTTGTGACGTCACAATGCGACGAAAATCACCTTTGTTTAAACAATCGCTGGGTGGCGCACGTCCTTGGGAGGGCAAAGTGAGGGGGTGCAAGGTCGAGAGGAGGGATAGACCTTTCCAACGGTACCCGGATTGTCGCTCTGCGCGTTCTACTTTTTGCGTAGTGGGCTCGCGAATTCTGGTCAAGAAAGTACACTTGGTGCAAGCATAGGCCTTTTACGTTGTTGAAGTCCGCGATTGCGTCACTTCGAGATGCCCCCCTTGGGGCAGCTCTTAACGACACACCTTTTGAGGTATCAATTCGAAATTTTGTACGAACTATCAAGAAGTATTACTCTTTCCATCGAGCGCGGTCCCATAATTTTACCATAATCCGTTGTGACGTCACAATGCGACGAAAATCACCTTTGTTTAAACAATCGCTGGGTGGCGCACGTCCTTGGGAGGGCAAAGTGAGGGGGTGCAAGGTCGAGAGGAGGGATAGACCTTTCCAACGGTACCCGGATTGTCGCTCTGCGCGTTCTACTTTTTGCGTAGTGGGCTCGCGAATTCTGGTCAAGAAAGTACACTTGGTGCAAGCATAGGCCTTTTACGTTGTTGAAGTCCGCGATTGCGTCACTTCGAGATGCCCCCCTTGGGGCAGCTCTTAACGACACACCTTTTGAGGTATCAATTCGAAATTTTGTACGAACTATCAAGAAGTATTACTCTTTCCATCGAGCGCGGTCCCATAATTTTACCATAATCCGTTGTGACGTCACAATGCGACGAAAATCACCTTTGTTTAAACAATCGCTGGGTGGCGCACGTCCTTGGGAGGGCAAAGTGAGGGGGTGCAAGGTCGAGAGGAGGGATAGACCTTTCCAACGGTACCCGGATTGTCGCTCTGCGCGTTCTACTTTTTGCGTAGTGGGCTCGCGAATTCTGGTCAAGAAAGTACACTTGGTGCAAGCATAGGCCTTTTACGTTGTTGAAGTCCGCGATTGCGTCACTTCGAGATGCCCCCCTTGGGGCAGCTCTTAACGACACACCTTTTGAGGTATCAATTCGAAATTTTGTACGAACTATCAAGAAGTATTACTCTTTCCATCGAGCGCGGTCCCATAATTTTACCATAATCCGTTGTGACGTCACAATGCGACGAAAATCACCTTTGTTTAAACAATCGCTGGGTGGCGCACGTCCTTGGGAGGGCAAAGTGAGGGGGTGCAAGGTCGAGAGGAGGGATGATAGACCTTTCCAACGGTACCCGGATTGTCGCTCTGCGCGTTCTACTTTTTGCGTAGTGGGCTCGCGAATTCTGGTCAAGAAAGTACACTTGGTGCAAGCATAGGCCTTTTACGTTGTTGAAGTCCGCGATTGCGTCACTTCGAGATGCCCCCCTTGGGGCAGCTCTTAACGACACACCTTTTGAGGTATCAATTCGAAATTTTGTACGAACTATCAAGAAGTATTACTCTTTCCATCGAGCGCGGTCCCATAATTTTACCATAATCCGTTGTGACGTCACAATGCGACGAAAATCACCTTTGTTTAAACAATCGCTGGGTGGCGCACGTCCTTGGGAGGGCAAAGTGAGGGGGTGCAAGGTCGAGAGGAGGGATTGATAGACCTTTCCAACGGTACCCGGATTGTCGCTCTGCGCGTTCTACTTTTTGCGTAGTGGGCTCGCGAATTCTGGTCAAGAAAGTACACTTGGTGCAAGCATAGGCCTTTTACGTTGTTGAAGTCCGCGATTGCGTCACTTCGAGATGCCCCCCTTGGGGCAGCTCTTAACGACACACCTTTTGAGGTATCAATTCGAAATTTTGTACGAACTATCAAAAGAAGTATTACTCTTTCCATCGAGCGTGGTCCCATAATTTTACCATAATCCGTTGTGACGTCACAATGCGACGAAAATCACCTTTGTTTAAACAATCGCTGGGTGGCGCACGTCCTTGGGAGGGCAAAGTGAGGGGGTGCAAGGTCGAGAGGAGGGATAGACCTTTCCAACGGTACCCGGATTGTCGCTCTGCGCGTTCTACTTTTTGCGTAGTGGGCTCGCGAATTCTGGTCAAGAAAGTACACTTGGTGCAAGCATAGGCCTTTTACGTTGTTGAAGTCCGCGATTGCGTCACTTCGAGATGCCCCCCTTGGGGCAGCTCTTAACGACACACCTTTTGAGGTATCAATTCGAAATTTTGTACGAACTATCAAGAAGTATTACTCTTTCCATCGAGCGCGGTCCCATAATTTTACCATAATCCGTTGTGACGTCACAATGCGACGAAAATCACCTTTGTTTAAACAATCGCTGGGTGGCGCACGTCCTTGGGAGGGCAAAGTGAGGGGGTGCAAGGTCGAGAGGAGGGATAGACCTTTCCAACGGTACCCGGATTGTCGCTCTGCGCGTTCTACTTTTTGCGTAGTGGGCTCGCGAATTCTGGTCAAGAAAGTACACTTGGTGCAAGCATAGGCCTTTTACGTTGTTGAAGTCCGCGATTGCGTCACTTCGAGATGCCCCCCTTGGGGCAGCTCTTAACGACACACCTTTTGAGGTATCAATTCGAAATTTTGTACGAACTATCAAGAAGTATTACTCTTTCCATCGAGCGCGGTCCCATAATTTTACCATAATCCGTTGTGACGTCACAATGCGACGAAAATCACCTTTGTTTAAACAATCGCTGGGTGGCGCACGTCCTTGGGAGGGCAAAGTGAGGGGGTGCAAGGTCGAGAGGAGGGATAGACCTTTCCAACGGTACCCGGATTGTCGCTCTGCGCGTTCTACTTTTTGCGTAGTGGGCTCGCGAATTCTGGTCAAGAAAGTACACTTGGTGCAAGCATAGGCCTTTTACGTTGTTGAAGTCCGCGATTGCGTCACTTCGAGATGCCCCCCTTGGGGCAGCTCTTAACGACACACCTTTTGAGGTATCAATTCGAAATTTTGTACGAACTATCAAGAAGTATTACTCTTTCCATCGAGCGCGGTCCCATAATTTTACCATAATCCGTTGTGACGTCACAATGCGACGAAAATCACCTTTGTTTAAACAATCGCTGGGTGGCGCACGTCCTTGGGAGGGCAAAGTGAGGGGGTGCAAGGTCGAGAGGAGGGATTAGACCTTTCCAACGGTACCCGGATTGTCGCTCTGCGCGTTCTACTTTTTGCGTAGTGGGCTCGCGAATTCTGGTCAAGAAAGTACACTTGGTGCAAGCATAGGCCTTTTACGTTGTTGAAGTCCGCGATTGCGTCACTTCGAGATGCCCCCCTTGGGGCAGCTCTTAACGACACACCTTTTGAGGTATCAATTCGAAATTTTGTACGAACTATCAAGAAGTATTACTCTTTCCATCGAGCGCGGTCCCATAATTTTACCATAATCCGTTGTGACGTCACAATGCGACGAAAATCACCTTTGTTTAAACAATCGCTGGGTGGCGCACGTCCTTGGGAGGGCAAAGTGAGGGGGTGCAAGGTCGAGATGAGGGATTGATAGACCTTTCCAACGGTACCCGGATTGTCGCTCTGCGCGTTCTACTTTTTGCGTAGTGGGCTCGCGAATTCTGGTCAAGAAAGTACACTTGGTGCAAGCATAGGCCTTTTACGTTGTTGAAGTCCGCGATTGCGTCACTTCGAGATGCCCCCCTTGGGGCAGCTCTTAACGACACACCTTTTGAGGTATCAATTCGAAATTTTGTACGAACTATCAAGAAGTATTACTCTTTCCATCGAGCGCGGTCCCATAATTTTACCATAATCCGTTGTGACGTCACAATGCGACGAAAATCACCTTTGTTTAAACAATCGCTGGGTGGCGCACGTCCTTGGGAGGGCAAAGTGAGGGGGTGCAAGGTCGAGATGAGGGATTGATAGACCTTTCCAACGGTACCCGGATTGTCGCTCTGCGCGTTCTACTTTTTGCGTAGTGGGCTCGCGAATTCTGGTCAAGAAAGTACACTTGGTGCAAGCATAGGCCTTTTACGTTGTTGAAGTCCGCGATTGCGTCACTTCGAGATGCCCCCCTTGGGGCAGCTCTTAACGACACACCTTTTGAGGTATCAATTCGAAATTTTGTACGAACTATCAAGAAGTATTACTCTTTCCATCGAGCGCGGTCCCATAATTTTACCATAATCCGTTGTGACGTCACAATGCGACGAAAATCACCTTTGTTTAAACAATCGCTGGGTGGCGCACGTCCTTGGGAGGGCAAAGTGAGGGGGTGCAAGGTCGAGATGAGGGATTGATAGACCTTTCCAACGGTACCCGGATTGTCGCTCTGCGCGTTCTACTTTTTGCGTAGTGGGCTCGCGAATTCTGGTCAAGAAAGTACACTTGGTGCAAGCATAGGCCTTTTACGTTGTTGAAGTCCGCGATTGCGTCACTTCGAGATGCCCCCCTTGGGGCAGCTCTTAACGACACACCTTTTGAGGTATCAATTCGAAATTTTGTACGAACTATCAAGAAGTATTACTCTTTCCATCGAGCGCGGTCCCATAATTTTACCATAATCCGTTGTGACGTCACAATGCGACGAAAATCACCTTTGTTTAAACAATCGCTGGGTGGCGCACGTCCTTGGGAGGGCAAAGTGAGGGGGTGCAAGGTCGAGAGGAGGGATAGACCTTTCCAACGGTACCCGGATTGTCGCTCTGCGCGTTCTACTTTTTGCGTAGTGGGCTCGCGAATTCTGGTCAAGAAAGTACACTTGGTGCAAGCATAGGCCTTTTACGTTGTTGAAGTCCGCGATTGCGTCACTTCGAGATGCCCCCCTTGGGGCAGCTCTTAACGACACACCTTTTGAGGTATCAATTCGAAATTTTGTACGAACTATCAAGAAGTATTACTCTTTCCATCGAGCGCGGTCCCATAATTTTACCATAATCCGTTGTGACGTCACAATGCGACGAAAATCACCTTTGTTTAAACAATCGCTGGGTGGCGCACGTCCTTGGGAGGGCAAAGTGAGGGGGTGCAAGGTCGAGAGGAGGGATAGACCTTTCCAACGGTACCCGGATTGTCGCTCTGCGCGTTCTACTTTTTGCGTAGTGGGCTCGCGAATTCTGGTCAAGAAAGTACACTTGGTGCAAGCATAGGCCTTTTACGTTGTTGAAGTCCGCGATTGCGTCACTTCGAGATGCCCCCCTTGGGGCAGCTCTTAACGACACACCTTTTGAGGTATCAATTCGAAATTTTGTACGAACTATCAAGAAGTATTACTCTTTCCATCGAGCGCGGTCCCATAATTTTACCATAATCCGTTGTGACGTCACAATGCGACGAAAATCACCTTTGTTTAAACAATCGCTGGGTGGCGCACGTCCTTGGGAGGGCAAAGTGAGGGGGTGCAAGGTCGAGAGGAGGGATAGACCTTTCCAACGGTACCCGGATTGTCGCTCTGCGCGTTCTACTTTTTGCGTAGTGGGCTCGCGAATTCTGGTCAAGAAAGTACACTTGGTGCAAGCATAGGCCTTTTACGTTGTTGAAGTCCGCGATTGCGTCACTTCGAGATGCCCCCCTTGGGGCAGCTCTTAACGACACACCTTTTGAGGTATCAATTCGAAATTTTGTACGAACTATCAAGAAGTATTACTCTTTCCATCGAGCGCGGTCCCATAATTTTACCATAATCCGTTGTGACGTCACAATGCGACGAAAATCACCTTTGTTTAAACAATCGCTGGGTGGCGCACGTCCTTGGGAGGGCAAAGTGAGGGGGTGCAAGGTCGAGAGGAGGGATAGACCTTTCCAACGGTACCCGGATTGTCGCTCTGCGCGTTCTACTTTTTGCGTAGTGGGCTCGCGAATTCTGGTCAAGAAAGTACACTTGGTGCAAGCATAGGCCTTTTACGTTGTTGAAGTCCGCGATTGCGTCACTTCGAGATGCCCCCCTTGGGGCAGCTCTTAACGACACACCTTTTGAGGTATCAATTCGAAATTTTGTACGAACTATCAAGAAGTATTACTCTTTCCATCGAGCGCGGTCCCATAATTTTACCATAATCCGTTGTGACGTCACAATGCGACGAAAATCACCTTTGTTTAAACAATCGCTGGGTGGCGCACGTCCTTGGGAGGGCAAAGTGAGGGGGTGCAAGGTCGAGAGGAGGGATGAGACCTTTCCAACGGTACCCGGATTGTCGCTCTGCGCGTTCTACTTTTTGCGTAGTGGGCTCGCGAATTCTGGTCAAGAAAGTACACTTGGTGCAAGCATAGGCCTTTTACGTTGTTGAAGTCCGCGATTGCGTCACTTCGAGATGCCCCCCTTGGGGCAGCTCTTAACGACACACCTTTTGAGGTATCAATTCGAAATTTTGTACGAACTATCAAGAAGTATTACTCTTTCCATCGAGCGCGGTCCCATAATTTTACCATAATCCGTTGTGACGTCACAATGCGACGAAAATCACCTTTGTTTAAACAATCGCTGGGTGGCGCACGTCCTTGGGAGGGCAAAGTGAGGGGGTGCAAGGTCGAGAGGAGGGATAGACCTTTCCAACGGTACCCGGATTGTCGCTCTGCGCGTTCTACTTTTTGCGTAGTGGGCTCGCGAATTCTGGTCAAGAAAGTACACTTGGTGCAAGCATAGGCCTTTTACGTTGTTGAAGTCCGCGATTGCGTCACTTCGAGATGCCCCCCTTGGGGCAGCTCTTAACGACACACCTTTTGAGGTATCAATTCGAAATTTTGTACGAACTATCAAGAAGTATTACTCTTTCCATCGAGCGCGGTCCCATAATTTTACCATAATCCGTTGTGACGTCACAATGCGACGAAAATCACCTTTGTTTAAACAATCGCTGGGTGGCGCACGTCCTTGGGAGGGCAAAGTGAGGGGGTGCAAGGTCGAGAGGAGGGATAGACCTTTCCAACGGTACCCGGATTGTCGCTCTGCGCGTTCTACTTTTTGCGTAGTGGGCTCGCGAATTCTGGTCAAGAAAGTACACTTGGTGCAAGCATAGGCCTTTTACGTTGTTGAAGTCCGCGATTGCGTCACTTCGAGATGCCCCCCTTGGGGCAGCTCTTAACGACACACCTTTTGAGGTATCAATTCGAAATTTTGTACGAACTATCAAGAAGTATTACTCTTTCCATCGAGCGCGGTCCCATAATTTTACCATAATCCGTTGTGACGTCACAATGCGACGAAAATCACCTTTGTTTAAACAATCGCTGGGTGGCGCACGTCCTTGGGAGGGCAAAGTGAGGGGGTGCAAGGTCGAGAGGAGGGATAGACCTTTCCAACGGTACCCGGATTGTCGCTCTGCGCGTTCTACTTTTTGCGTAGTGGGCTCGCGAATTCTGGTCAAGAAAGTACACTTGGTGCAAGCATAGGCCTTTTACGTTGTTGAAGTCCGCGATTGCGTCACTTCGAGATGCCCCCCTTGGGGCAGCTCTTAACGACACACCTTTTGAGGTATCAATTCGAAATTTTGTACGAACTATCAAGAAGTATTACTCTTTCCATCGAGCGCGGTCCCATAATTTTACCATAATCCGTTGTGACGTCACAATGCGACGAAAATCACCTTTGTTTAAACAATCGCTGGGTGGCGCACGTCCTTGGGAGGGCAAAGTGAGGGGGTGCAAGGTCGAGAGGAGGGATAGACCTTTCCAACGGTACCCGGATTGTCGCTCTGCGCGTTCTACTTTTTGCGTAGTGGGCTCGCGAATTCTGGTCAAGAAAGTACACTTGGTGCAAGCATAGGCCTTTTACGTTGTTGAAGTCCGCGATTGCGTCACTTCGAGATGCCCCCCTTGGGGCAGCTCTTAACGACACACCTTTTGAGGTATCAATTCGAAATTTTGTACGAACTATCAAGAAGTATTACTCTTTCCATCGAGCGCGGTCCCATAATTTTACCATAATCCGTTGTGACGTCACAATGCGACGAAAATCACCTTTGTTTAAACAATCGCTGGGTGGCGCACGTCCTTGGGAGGGCAAAGTGAGGGGGTGCAAGGTCGAGAGGAGGGATAGACCTTTCCAACGGTACCCGGATTGTCGCTCTGCGCGTTCTACTTTTTGCGTAGTGGGCTCGCGAATTCTGGTCAAGAAAGTACACTTGGTGCAAGCATAGGCCTTTTACGTTGTTGAAGTCCGCGATTGCGTCACTTCGAGATGCCCCCCTTGGGGCAGCTCTTAACGACACACCTTTTGAGGTATCAATTCGAAATTTTGTACGAACTATCAAGAAGTATTACTCTTTCCATCGAGCGCGGTCCCATAATTTTACCATAATCCGTTGTGACGTCACAATGCGACGAAAATCACCTTTGTTTAAACAATCGCTGGGTGGCGCACGTCCTTGGGAGGGCAAAGTGAGGGGGTGCAAGGTCGAGAGGAGGGATAGACCTTTCCAACGGTACCCGGATTGTCGCTCTGCGCGTTCTACTTTTTGCGTAGTGGGCTCGCGAATTCTGGTCAAGAAAGTACACTTGGTGCAAGCATAGGCCTTTTACGTTGTTGAAGTCCGCGATTGCGTCACTTCGAGATGCCCCCCTTGGGGCAGCTCTTAACGACACACCTTTTGAGGTATCAATTCGAAATTTTGTACGAACTATCAAGAAGTATTACTCTTTCCATCGAGCGCGGTCCCATAATTTTACCATAATCCGTTGTGACGTCACAATGCGACGAAAATCACCTTTGTTTAAACAATCGCTGGGTGGCGCACGTCCTTGGGAGGGCAAAGTGAGGGGGTGCAAGGTCGAGAGGAGGGATAGACCTTTCCAACGGTACCCGGATTGTCGCTCTGCGCGTTCTACTTTTTGCGTAGTGGGCTCGCGAATTCTGGTCAAGAAAGTACACTTGGTGCAAGCATAGGCCTTTTACGTTGTTGAAGTCCGCGATTGCGTCACTTCGAGATGCCCCCCTTGGGGCAGCTCTTAACGACACACCTTTTGAGGTATCAATTCGAAATTTTGTACGAACTATCAAGAAGTATTACTCTTTCCATCGAGCGCGGTCCCATAATTTTACCATAATCCGTTGTGACGTCACAATGCGACGAAAATCACCTTTGTTTAAACAATCGCTGGGTGGCGCACGTCCTTGGGAGGGCAAAGTGAGGGGGTGCAAGGTCGAGAGGAGGGATAGACCTTTCCAACGGTACCCGGATTGTCGCTCTGCGCGTTCTACTTTTTGCGTAGTGGGCTCGCGAATTCTGGTCAAGAAAGTACACTTGGTGCAAGCATAGGCCTTTTACGTTGTTGAAGTCCGCGATTGCGTCACTTCGAGATGCCCCCCTTGGGGCAGCTCTTAACGACACACCTTTTGAGGTATCAATTCGAAATTTTGTACGAACTATCAAGAAGTATTACTCTTTCCATCGAGCGCGGTCCCATAATTTTACCATAATCCGTTGTGACGTCACAATGCGACGAAAATCACCTTTGTTTAAACAATCGCTGGGTGGCGCACGTCCTTGGGAGGGCAAAGTGAGGGGGTGCAAGGTCGAGAGGAGGGATAGACCTTTCCAACGGTACCCGGATTGTCGCTCTGCGCGTTCTACTTTTTGCGTAGTGGGCTCGCGAATTCTGGTCAAGAAAGTACACTTGGTGCAAGCATAGGCCTTTTACGTTGTTGAAGTCCGCGATTGCGTCACTTCGAGATGCCCCCCTTGGGGCAGCTCTTAACGACACACCTTTTGAGGTATCAATTCGAAATTTTGTACGAACTATCAAGAAGTATTACTCTTTCCATCGAGCGCGGTCCCATAATTTTACCATAATCCGTTGTGACGTCACAATGCGACGAAAATCACCTTTGTTTAAACAATCGCTGGGTGGCGCACGTCCTTGGGAGGGCAAAGTGAGGGGGTGCAAGGTCGAGAGGAGGGATAGACCTTTCCAACGGTACCCGGATTGTCGCTCTGCGCGTTCTACTTTTTGCGTAGTGGGCTCGCGAATTCTGGTCAAGAAAGTACACTTGGTGCAAGCATAGGCCTTTTACGTTGTTGAAGTCCGCGATTGCGTCACTTCGAGATGCCCCCCTTGGGGCAGCTCTTAACGACACACCTTTTGAGGTATCAATTCGAAATTTTGTACGAACTATCAAGAAGTATTACTCTTTCCATCGAGCGCGGTCCCATAATTTTACCATAATCCGTTGTGACGTCACAATGCGACGAAAATCACCTTTGTTTAAACAATCGCTGGGTGGCGCACGTCCTTGGGAGGGCAAAGTGAGGGGGTGCAAGGTCGAGAGGAGGGATAGACCTTTCCAACGGTACCCGGATTGTCGCTCTGCGCGTTCTACTTTTTGCGTAGTGGGCTCGCGAATTCTGGTCAAGAAAGTACACTTGGTGCAAGCATAGGCCTTTTACGTTGTTGAAGTCCGCGATTGCGTCACTTCGAGATGCCCCCCTTGGGGCAGCTCTTAACGACACACCTTTTGAGGTATCAATTCGAAATTTTGTACGAACTATCAAGAAGTATTACTCTTTCCATCGAGCGCGGTCCCATAATTTTACCATAATCCGTTGTGACGTCACAATGCGACGAAAATCACCTTTGTTTAAACAATCGCTGGGTGGCGCACGTCCTTGGGAGGGCAAAGTGAGGGGGTGCAAGGTCGAGAGGAGGGATAGACCTTTCCAACGGTACCCGGATTGTCGCTCTGCGCGTTCTACTTTTTGCGTAGTGGGCTCGCGAATTCTGGTCAAGAAAGTACACTTGGTGCAAGCATAGGCCTTTTACGTTGTTGAAGTCCGCGATTGCGTCACTTCGAGATGCCCCCCTTGGGGCAGCTCTTAACGACACACCTTTTGAGGTATCAATTCGAAATTTTGTACGAACTATCAAGAAGTATTACTCTTTCCATCGAGCGCGGTCCCATAATTTTACCATAATCCGTTGTGACGTCACAATGCGACGAAAATCACCTTTGTTTAAACAATCGCTGGGTGGCGCACGTCCTTGGGAGGGCAAAGTGAGGGGGTGCAAGGTCGAGAGGAGGGATAGACCTTTCCAACGGTACCCGGATTGTCGCTCTGCGCGTTCTACTTTTTGCGTAGTGGGCTCGCGAATTCTGGTCAAGAAAGTACACTTGGTGCAAGCATAGGCCTTTTACGTTGTTGAAGTCCGCGATTGCGTCACTTCGAGATGCCCCCCTTGGGGCAGCTCTTAACGACACACCTTTTGAGGTATCAATTCGAAATTTTGTACGAACTATCAAGAAGTATTACTCTTTCCATCGAGCGCGGTCCCATAATTTTACCATAATCCGTTGTGACGTCACAATGCGACGAAAATCACCTTTGTTTAAACAATCGCTGGGTGGCGCACGTCCTTGGGAGGGCAAAGTGAGGGGGTGCAAGGTCGAGAGGAGGGATAGACCTTTCCAACGGTACCCGGATTGTCGCTCTGCGCGTTCTACTTTTTGCGTAGTGGGCTCGCGAATTCTGGTCAAGAAAGTACACTTGGTGCAAGCATAGGCCTTTTACGTTGTTGAAGTCCGCGATTGCGTCACTTCGAGATGCCCCCCTTGGGGCAGCTCTTAACGACACACCTTTTGAGGTATCAATTCGAAATTTTGTACGAACTATCAAGAAGTATTACTCTTTCCATCGAGCGCGGTCCCATAATTTTACCATAATCCGTTGTGACGTCACAATGCGACGAAAATCACCTTTGTTTAAACAATCGCTGGGTGGCGCACGTCCTTGGGAGGGCAAAGTGAGGGGGTGCAAGGTCGAGAGGAGGGATAGACCTTTCCAACGGTACCCGGATTGTCGCTCTGCGCGTTCTACTTTTTGCGTAGTGGGCTCGCGAATTCTGGTCAAGAAAGTACACTTGGTGCAAGCATAGGCCTTTTACGTTGTTGAAGTCCGCGATTGCGTCACTTCGAGATGCCCCCCTTGGGGCAGCTCTTAACGACACACCTTTTGAGGTATCAATTCGAAATTTTGTACGAACTATCAAGAAGTATTACTCTTTCCATCGAGCGCGGTCCCATAATTTTACCATAATCCGTTGTGACGTCACAATGCGACGAAAATCACCTTTGTTTAAACAATCGCTGGGTGGCGCACGTCCTTGGGAGGGCAAAGTGAGGGGGTGCAAGGTCGAGAGGAGGGATAGACCTTTCCAACGGTACCCGGATTGTCGCTCTGCGCGTTCTACTTTTTGCGTAGTGGGCTCGCGAATTCTGGTCAAGAAAGTACACTTGGTGCAAGCATAGGCCTTTTACGTTGTTGAAGTCCGCGATTGCGTCACTTCGAGATGCCCCCCTTGGGGCAGCTCTTAACGACACACCTTTTGAGGTATCAATTCGAAATTTTGTACGAACTATCAAGAAGTATTACTCTTTCCATCGAGCGCGGTCCCATAATTTTACCATAATCCGTTGTGACGTCACAATGCGACGAAAATCACCTTTGTTTAAACAATCGCTGGGTGGCGCACGTCCTTGGGAGGGCAAAGTGAGGGGGTGCAAGGTCGAGAGGAGGGATAGACCTTTCCAACGGTACCCGGATTGTCGCTCTGCGCGTTCTACTTTTTGCGTAGTGGGCTCGCGAATTCTGGTCAAGAAAGTACACTTGGTGCAAGCATAGGCCTTTTACGTTGTTGAAGTCCGCGATTGCGTCACTTCGAGATGCCCCCCTTGGG
>NW_027648917.1:0-24615 GCF_965637545.1 Phallusia mammillata
TGAAAACTTGAAAAATAAGGTAACATTAATTGGCTGTGGAGATTTTAAAAAAAAAACAAATCTTTTTTTGACAGGAAATTATGGAAAAAAATGCTAAACTGGCCAACACTAATGCCATCATGCACATGAAATTTGAGTATATGAAGGTAAAACAATTTGTTTGGCTATAACCAAGTAAATTAACTTGAGCATTGTATATTCCTGCATAGGGTTGTGTATTTGACCGGTAAAATTTAATCTGGTCAATTGACCGGCAAATACTTGTCAAGTAGGAAGCATTAACAGTTGTTGCCCAAAACACCTCTAGTGGTCAAAATTTTGAACATTGGCGGATTGGGCTGTAATTTTGCAGTACTATTGATTGGGAGGTTTCTTATTTTTTTAGTTTGTGTGTCGGACCCCATTAGTTATGCTACTAGCCCCCTGGGTGAGTTTTTTTAAACAGTGTCGGAATTGGTTGAAATTTGGACGACTTATAATTTACCATTTATAGGAGGTGATTGTTGTGTTTAACCTTGTAGCCCCAATTTCGCCCCACCAGCCCCCTAAAATGGGTGAGTTTATTAAACAGTGTCGGAATTGGCTGAAATTTTGGTAGCAAGTGGTATATGCTATTTGTAGGTTTCGATTGATGTTTTTTATCTTGTAGCGCCAACATTTACTCAGCTAGCCCACAAAATAGATCAGGGGTGCAAAATTTGGTAGTGTGCCGTCATTTTTAGTAGCGCATGATTTTCAGCCTCATCTACATACACAGTATTGGGCCTAATAACAAGTACATATACGCCCCTAATTGTTTTAACTGGAGACCACTGAGACAAGTCTGAGCTTTGTTTAGACGCAGTTTATTTTTCTAAACCCTTTCACAACTGCCAACTAAACTTGGAAAACCAAAACAATTGGCATCAGCTTAGACAGGAGTGCACAACCATTTTGCTGTTAATAGCCGCATCACAGGTTCGTGTTTCACTTAAGCCTGCCAAGTGTTTGAAAAAATGTTTTTTTACAAATTACTTACTGATTTAAAGAATTTTGATTTATCTCATAATATTCCATTTACTAGTGGTGTCTAAAAGTCCAGATTGATTTCTAATTTAATCCATGGATTGAGCTAACAATTTGTTTTACTTGTTTATGATGTCATTATCTATATTGCTTGGTTGTGTGCTGACTGTATATTTAGCAATGTTTGCACAAATAGTGAAGTTTAAATCAACTCATGACCACCAGCACTTATATTTGAATGTAAATTTTCACGGCTGGACCAGCTCATCTCGAAGGTCGTAGGTTGTGCACCTCTGTGCTTACATACATGGGTTGGAATACCACAGTGCCTTGCTATGTGGGAATGTTTGGTGACGGGCTAAATCGATATGCTGTGAATAATCAATTTCATGTCACACGAGAAAGGTACTCTTCTACTTCTCACAGGTTGCTGAAATATAGCGTCGTGAGCTACGAATCCGTAAGAAATGTATGTGCGGCGTGTGTGACGTTTTGTTGAGTGGATTTGCGTTGCAAATCATTTTTGAAACACACATGACCGATTGCACTATACCCATGACGCTTAGCATGAGTGACGGCACATTCTGCGCCCGAGGTGTGAGAAAGAGTAAATATTCTACCGCGGTTATGAAAGTTCGAAAGTGATTTACGTTTTTTAATTACGACGGTCACTGTGATGTTACATCAATTGATGTTGCACAGTCAGCACTTTGTGCGCAGTTTACATAGAATTGCGACAGTGCCTCGAAAGTGTGGCAAATTTAGAAGTTTAGAATGCGACCAACCTGTTGTGGTCTGCGGGCTGATCCATGCGAATTTATATTGGAAAAGCAATATTAGTAGATTGTTGTCTGACGCTTATTTTTTCGCCACTTGCACCATTGCTTTATTGTATTAGCACTGCCTGAGTAAATTAGTTCAAAAAATGTAAACCAACTCCAATTAGGTGGCAAGAAATTACAGTCGCGCACCGTATTTTTGCACCACTGAAATAGATGATTTTTTAAACCAAATTTAAATTGAATAAAACTTATACGCTTGTAGAATTTGCTATTTATAGGTGTCTTATTTTTGTTTGACTCCATTATACCACATATATACCAAATAGGACATACTTCAAACAAAATCTGCACAGATGCTTTAAATTAATTACATTTTTTCAAACCGTGCAACAACTGAAAAAAATGCCCAATTAAATACGCAATAGTATGAGTAAACTACTCCCTCCCATGGACAAATTATACTCGATTTTTATGCATATAGAAACTGTGCTAGAAGTTATCCATGTTTTTAAATTGCGCTGCAGATCTTAACTGCAAACGATAAGTATCCCCGAGTTATTTTTTACCCTCATCAACAACCAAAAGCAAGCCGAAGAAAATTTACCATACATTTAAATATAGCGTTTTACCGGTCAAATAGAGCGCTGTCAATTGACTGACTTGCCAAACCTATTCCTACAGATCCTCCATGATCAAGTAGACATAGCCACTGCACGATACAGAGCATCAGATGCTGTCATTGAGGCAATGGAAATATTTGAGACTTACGTTGTGAACTTGAGGAAGTTTGGTTCCTATAAAGAAACAAAGTCAGCCCTGTTTAGGTTGAAGGAGGAGGTGATTGACGAAGTCAGAAATAAAAAGGTACCAATAACGTTATAACAACTGAATTATTTCTTGCCACTGGCAACTGGACATTGCTGTGTTTAAAATATTTATATGTTTTTTTAGAAAAGCACTGAAAGATGTCTTCAAGAAGTGAAAGAGTTGACCATTGAGTATGTAATGGATGAAGTTGAAAAAGTAAATGGCACAAAGATTATCATTTAAGATCAAATAACATAAACTGAGTTTTTTTTGCAAAAATTCTGGATTTTATAAGGCAGAGGCAAAATCTGTGCTTTGCATTTCACAACGGGTTGGCTCACACCGCTTGTCACAAAGGTGACAAAAAATACAAAAACAAAACGTAACATCACAACAACCTCTGCAAATATGCAAGATACTTTTCAACATACTCCAATTGTATCTAAATCTAACCTTTAATATACTGGGTGAAAACATAAAGCTTACTAACATAGTGCCAAGAAGGTTTGTTTGGTTTGCAACAGATTGACATGAAACAAACGAATGTTCAAGATGCGGAGAAAATAATGACAGAAGTGGTGTCAGAGGCAATGACAAAGTATCGAAATCATTTACAAGACCATGACACAAAGTATGATGCGTTGGAATTCGAGAACACAAAACAGGAGATTAAAAAAATTCAAAAACAAACTTTAATGGAAGTCAAGAAGGTAATCAGACTGAATATTGGAAATACATTTAATACATTTGTTCTTGTGTCGTATTATGGATTCCCTTCCCTGAAAGGGACACATCTTGTTTTTACTTCATTTGTTGTTGTTGTCCATTTTTTCATGAAATCTTTAATGGGTTTGAATAAAACTCTCACAGAGGGTAGATATAGTTATGTAGATAGTTTTGTTTCATCTTCGTTTTAGTTTTTCTTCTTCAAAATGCAGTCAATCATAGTATCATGCAACTAGGTTTACAATAAACACAATTTACAGCAAAGAAATTTAAAATGTTTTTTTGGCTTTCCGCTTGTAGCTTTTCACATTTAAACAGTTTCTTATTGAAAGTAACAAGTCTTGCAAAAAACTAGATCAACACCAACCATTTTTAGAAAACAGATGAGAGATTAACCCAGAAAGCAAAAGAGTTGGCAACTGAACATGTGAACAATGAAGTGGCAAAGGTAAACTGAACATACATTCTTATTGTTTTCTTTGTGTGTGTGTGTGTGTGTGTGTATGTCAAGGGGCATAGTGTGCATCACAACTCACATTAGGAGCTGACTGCAGATTTCACATTCACATAGTTTGAGCAGAAAACAAAAGGTTGTTGTTAAACCTTGGGAACTTGTCTCTTAAAATCCAAACATGATTGCACCATCCTGATGTCATTACTTATATGAATATACTTGGTTGTGGGGATCCATTAATTTCTACTTGCAGAAACAATGATGTTATTAAACAAGGATAAAGATAGAGAAATTCTTAATATTGGGTAACAAATTTTATATGTTGCCAGTAGAGCAGTGATAGCCATGAAATACGATTTGGTATGTATCAATTGGTAACATATCTGGGAAAGCCACCTCAAGTTTTCTTGTTTTAGTTTTATTTTTTACAACATGCTTTTTTGCAAAAAGTTTTTTTTTTCAGACAAGAGAAACAATTATGCTTGTATTTTAAAGAGGATTAGCTTACACTTGTCAAATAAGTAAACTAACCAATGTTGTTGAGCTTTTATAGTTACTAGGGCTGTGACAATTCTTAAATCAGAGATATGGTGCATATTTGTTGTTAATTAACAATGTACTCTTATTTACCCTTATGACAGTCTGCCTGTATTTATGGGCCACTTTTCCCTTTCCTACATTGTTTTTGTTCAAATTTACTTTTGCTGTTTAACGCTGGTTTGTTCCATTCCGTGTGGTCAAAAAAGGGTGCTTTAAAATTTGTACACACATGTCAGTAGGTTATGCAAAGTTCGACCCCGGACAGACATTTTTTAACATCCACTATTGCATCTTGTACCTGGTCTTTAATATACTGGGTGAAAACATAAAGCTTACTAACATAGTGCCAAGAAGGTTTGTTTGGTTTGCAACAGATTGACATGAAACAAACCAATGTTCAAGATGCGGAGAAAATAATGACAGAAGTGGTGTCAGAGGCAATGACAAAGTATCGAAATCATTTACAAGACCATGACACAAAGTATGATGCGTTGGAATTCGAGAACACTAAACGGGAGATAAATGAAATTAAAAAACGAACTTTGGATAAAGTCAAAGAGGTAATCATACTGAATATTGGAAATAAAAAAGTTGTTTGGCTTTCCTCTTGTAGCTTTTCACATTTAAACAGTTTCTAAATGAAAGAAGTAAGTCTTAACAAAAACCTAAATTAACACCGAACATGTTTTTAGGAAAGAGACAGAAGATGCATCCAAGATGCAAAAAAACTGGCAATTAGACATGTGAACAACGAAGTTTCAAAGGTAAAACCACTTAAATATGTTTTGCAATTTATTAAATGTTAAATCACATATATCTGTTGCCAGATTGACTTGAAACAGATCACTACTGAAGATGCAGAGAGGAAAGTGAATAAAGCTATATCACAGGCAAAGTTAAATTTTCAAGAATATTTGCAGACCCATGACGTGGAGTTCAACCAACAGGAATATGAGACAAACACTTATCAGGATCTGAAAGATATAAAAAAAGAATTTAGAAAGGTAAATGTAGCATAAATGAACATGAACAAACAAATATAATCTTGAAAATGTCCACACTTACTAAAGTACATCATTCTGCAGTTTTATCTCTGTTGGTTGGCGCATTGTAGTGGATTTGAAATAATTTTGTAACTTTTAGTTGGATTCACCCATTTTTTACCCCTTAACCTCGAAATATTTAGTTTTAAGTTACCAGCTTTTTATGTCAGAAATAAATGCCCTACTGTGCTGAAATTTTTAACAGTTGTTTGAACAAGGTTGTTTATTTCTTGTCATTGCCTGATTGGCCCAGTGTTTGCATTTACAGCCCATAATATGTTACTCTCAAGGAAGTGATTTACTTGTCTCTGCATTTTTAATTGCTTTAAATTTTTGTTTTCTCATGAACTATTATATTTATTTTTGAGTGTTCGAAACAAACTAAGTAAACATGTAGATACTAGGCAGCTTTTCTTGATCACAAAATCAACTGATTGTGCACCACAATACCATTTAAGTTGTTTCACATGTGCATGTGTGTAGGAGTGTAGCCTATTTTTTAACATGCAAAAACAGTTATGTTGTTACAATACAAATCAGTGACAAATTGTGTAAACAACCAATAAATATATGTCGTATTTTTATTGCATTTTTAAACTTAACTATGGTTATGTTTATAAGATTCAACAAGAAAAGAAACAAAGGGTTGCTGCCTTTATTGCTGAACTGAAAACAAAATATGCTGCAAAAGTTTCATCGGTATAAGACTTAAACTCTGCAACTCTGCTTAAAAAATTTGACCTTGTATTAACTTGCAAATCAACTATTTCAGGCAGTGTACGATAAATGGCTTCCAGGTGCGAAGATGAAAGAATTGAATTGGTGGCATGAGTATTTGGTCAAAGAATACACAAAAACATTGCAAGCTGAGAGTAAGGATGAGAGTGACCGGCTGAGGCTAATGGAAGCACTCGAAGAAGAGCGCAATATGTGTTGCCAAAAAATTTGAATTGTGTGCACAGGTATTTCTTCTGTGGCAATCACATTACAAAGACATGCAAATTTTATGAAGCCATCTTCGTTTTCAGTGTGGGCACATTTGCTTTTTGTGCAAGTCTGTACAGATCTCATTTTTCTTTGCTACATACCAGTGTTTTAAACAAGCTATTTGGGATCTTTTACTTTTTTCAACCAAGGACAATAAATTTGTCCAAGTAAACCGTGTAAATTGTAAAGGTACATTATTGACATTTACACGAGTATAAACTGACATTTTCTCACTCTGTTTTTCTTACTGTGTGTGCTACTAACAAGCACACTGTGTACATAAAAAGATTATTGTTTTGCTGACATGCACTTCCAAAACAGGAAAGATGTGTGGAAATTGCACTTTATTAAATACACAGTTTGCTTATCAGCATTATCGGTTGTCCACTGCTTTCAAGGATATTCATTAGACAAGAGAGAGCTTTATTTTCTGTGGTTAGAATAGCGTAAGGCAACAGATGTACCCAGTTGTGCAACTTGTCCGGCGTACCACTCTCATTGAAATGCTGAAACTACAAACTGTGATTTCAAACCAAATATAAATACATGTAATTTTAACATATTCAGCAGTTGGTTGCTAAATGAAGAAAAAATAAACAACAAGATTTTTTTCCCGTTAATATTAAGTTGCACTGTTCTATGCAAAAACAGCAAACTCAGTGACAAGTTAATCCACATCAAGAGAGTCCACAATTTCCTTGTGGGTGCTTAAAATGCAGGTGCTAAAGTTTCACCAGTTTACGAATCACTGATGCAGAGGTCTGGACAAATTTGTCGGGCTTCCTTTGAGAGCAAATCGTGCAACAAACATTAAAGATAAATAAATTGTACCACATACCCTTAAAATATGGCGAAGTAGTTTAATTAAAGCTTTTCAAACAGTGCGTTTTTCAGGTGGGCAACCATTAATTTAGCCTAGCCCCTGGACCTCTTACTTTTGTCACGTTAGTTGGGCTCTTTAGTTATTTAATATGTCTGAAATGAAAGTGGGTAACAGGGGTTTGCATAAGATCAAGTAATAATAATCCCAAACGACCTTTTGGGGCTTTCACAGGCTTTTCATAAGTGGTATTATTTAGGGGTTTTCAGGGACAAAACTGCAAATTGGCTTCCTTTGCGAGCTGTGTCAGAGTTGTAAGTCGGGCCGGGAGTTTTGTTTTTTCGGCTTAGGTTTTTACAAAAAAATATAGTAACGGTCCTGATTTTACATTCTGTGTCAGTATTTTTTTAATACATTTATGCAGCCAAGTGGCCAGTTTCTGGGCTTGACCTAATGTCAAACAGCCCTAAACCGCCTTGTTTAAGACCAATTGTCTATTGTGTTTGATGTCTTGGTCGTTTCTGGGCCTTTAATTTTTAGGCCTCTCAATTAAAGTTTCGGGCCTAAACTGGCTTCTCAAAAACAATTCGGGTTCGGACTCAAATTTCAGGCCCGTTTACAACTCTGAACTCTGCAACAGACCTTTAAAGAATCCTAAACGACATTTTGTGGCTGTTCACAGGCGATGCTGTTTGGACTTGTGATTCACCCGTTGAAGAAGCAAGTCCGCAACGTGGGCAACAAACTGAACAGAACGAGCAAGTTTCGTCAACTAATGAAGCGCCTGGCGATATCAACCGGTGTCTGTGTGGCTTCAGACATGGCGCTTGTCGTGAGTTTGGAGGCGTTTTCGGGTCGAAACAGCAGCGGAATGATCGGGCAACTCCTCACTGGTGCAAACTTGTTGGTGCATGTCGTCAGCGTTTCAGCTTCCTTCGCGACTTGGAAGAAGAAATTATTCATCTGGGCTGCGTGCAAATCGTGAGCAGTCAACCGCAACGCATATGTACAGCGATGGTTGAGGCCTAAATGACATCGTAATGCGCTTTGTATGTCATCACAATAAAATATTATTTACGAAGATTCAAACCTTTGTTTACAAACCATCGTTTTGTTGCAAAGAAACGAGAGAATGACTTGGCAAAAGGGCGACCTTATATTGCCCTTTGTAATGGTTACTTAATTGTTTGCTATAAGGGAACTTATTTTTACGTGTTACAACTTTATCTTTGTGATTCTGCTGTAAAATTCGTTGACATTTATGACATGATAAAAGCTAAATTTGTGTGTTTTAGGTTTGTTTAGTGGGTCGTAGTCAAGGAACGCCCGAATTTTTATTGCGGTTTTCCAAGTAAAGGTCATTTTATGGGCGTCCTGTGACGCACGAAGGTTTTACAGTTCAAATCAAAAAGCGCTATTGCTCGAAAACTTTTACAGTTATGTGAGAAAATATACAAACACAAGTTTGATGAAAGTAGAGAGAGCGTTTTAAATCGACAGCATTGCTTAAACACATCTGCTGAACAACACGTCTAAAAGGTGCCGAAACTTTAAGCAAAGCAATTCTCTCGCTTTATTGAAGTTAAACTGACAGCGACCGCTGAAGAGACAGGTTGTTTAGAAAAGATAACGTTCTGTGGAACAAGTATGGTAAACAACGTTAGAGGAAACGAAACGTGATGCAAAACTATTCTCTTGTTTCAGCTACAAAGGCGCGTTTAAGTGCAAATTCAGAGGGGGCAATCAGAATCGAAAACGTTAGGCTGAACAACGGGTCAGAAACGTTTTGTCGACAAACAGTGAAACTCTCCCGATTCGCTAAACTTCAGATTTAAAACGACGCAGATTTAAACGACGCACTGCACGTTGTTCCCATTTCTCGTTTGAGTTATAAGTTGTTGCGTTAGTTAATTGACGACGCCTCTTTTGGAATTCTTTGCTAACAGGTATTACAGTTTTGTTAGGCTTGCAACTAAACTTTTGTGTCCAAAGTAAACGCAGAGAAGAATATGTCGGATCCTTGCGATCAACAAACTTCTCGGGTGAGTAATATTTAATATTTATGTTCGAAACACACAAAATTGTACATTACCTTTAGGTCTTTTAGGATATACTCATTTCAGACCGTTACTATTGGTATACTTCTATTAAAAAGACAAACCCCCAAAATTTAAAAATTATAACAAAAGCTATAGGCCTTCTTACTAAACTACATGACCCAGGAGTTTTATACATTGTTGGTTTGTAGAAAAGTATTTTAAAGCATTCTGTAACTTTTAGTGGGACCAAATTTTTATTTTAAACTGTTGTTTGTAGGGTGTTTACTGCACGAGACCTTATAGGGCAGTAGATCAAATCGCTTAGGTTCGTTTCGGGTTCACTATTTACTGTTTTAGGGGTTCGGTACTTTGGTTCCAAATAATAATTGTTTTCTTGTTTTAGTTTTGTTTTGCTTTTGGCAAATTACCGGGTCCAAGCCGGTTACAGTTTTTAAACCGATTTAAATTTTCTCTTGTGTAATGTTATATACATTATTTACATCAGTGATTTTCAACCGGCGAAAGATCGTCAGGTGTTCCGCGAGAAATTTGCTGGTTTGAAAATAGGATTGTACTGGTTTAGACTTCTGTGGTTTGACTAGTGTTTCATGTCGAACAAGAGTTGCAAGCGGGCCCGATATATATTCAAAAGTTTTAATGTTACCTTTTTTGTAAAACCTCCCCAAAACTTCAATAGCGTTATATGAGCGTATATCCAAAGGGTCAGAAAAAGAGTGCAGCACAAACATGTATCCCGTTTCCATGGCCGTTGGTCCGATCGAACTTTTAAAAGTCTGATCGGACCTCCTCGCGAGGAGGTCCGCGAAAACGCTGAAAATAATGCTGAGTCATTCCTTATTGCGTCCGATCGGACTGAAATAGCGGAAAAGTCCGATCGGACCAACGGCCATGGAAACGGGATAATGGTGACGATTGAACACGATTGTTGTGCAACATCAAAAAGAAGAGGAAAACGACAAAAAAAGCAATTAAAACAAACAAACAAACGCAGATAAATGAGTCCTTACGTTCGTAGGATATAGTTGTAGGAGTAGGGGCAGCTCAGCTTCTTCCGTTCCGTGACACTTTGAATAGTTGATCGGGTGCCAACTGCGAATGTTGTACCGTATTTACTCGATTGTAAGCCTCGGCTTATACTATTTTTTTTAGCTGCCGTTTGTGCAAGTTATAATCAATGACGACTAACATATTATTTTATACAGAAATTATTTCTACACTCCAACATTTTAAATTATTTGGGGTTCAATACTTGTATGCATGTACAGATTATACGTCGATACACTTTCTGTCAGGTACAGTTATCAACGTAACTAACAGAAATGGGTAAATAGTTATACTATGTAACAATAGAAAGATGTATTAAGAAACAATAGTATCAAAGTATCCAGCGTGCGGCTTACAATCGAGGGCGGCTTACATTATTTTTTAACACCTCAACATGCGGCTTACAATCAGGGCGACTTATAAATGAGGGCGGATTACAATCGAGTAAATACGGTAACTAAAAAAGAAAAACTCCTAGCGACAGCGTTTGATTTTGAAACAACACAGGGACTTTTTTAGCAGGTGCATACCCATTGCCCAATAAAACACTCCAAAGTACAGTGGTTTGGGTGAATATGCTCCACAGCAGTGTAATGTGCTTGGTCACGACTCACGAGTAAAACCATTCCCAGTAAAAACAGTAAGTGTTACTGCCTTTCTGGTGAATCAAATAATCACCTCACAGCATATGTAAGGTAACTCGTGGGAACCAGAGTGAAGTTAGTGTACAATCTCTTTGCGCTAAAACTAAAAAAGATACGGTACTGAAATTTTGACACAATATTCTACACTTTTAAAGCGTTTTCAGCGCGCAAACGAAAAAAATATTTTTTAATTATTAATACGCGTATGTTCAAATTATTATTTATCGATATGAACGTCATAACGCCAGGGGTAGCCTACTTTATAAAATGTCTTGTGGGACAACCACGATAAAAAAACATGTGCAAAACCAGTGTGGCAACATTTTGCCTAATTACAGTGATGGTTGACAAATGTACAATAGTAAGACATGCAGTTTAGTGAATGTGCACAGCATAAAAGGTTGAAAACACATGCTCTCAGATGGTTGTTTGACGGTGTCCACCAAAAAACTCATCACAGCAAACAGAGGAAAAGTAACACACTGCGGAGTGGGGACATCTGAAAAAGCAATAGTTAAACAGTGATATGTGAGTTGACAAACTAAGAT
This sequence comes from Phallusia mammillata, assembly GCF_965637545.1. Classification (NCBI taxonomy): domain Eukaryota; kingdom Metazoa; phylum Chordata; class Ascidiacea; order Phlebobranchia; family Ascidiidae; genus Phallusia; species Phallusia mammillata. The sequence continues at coordinate 11,461 of NW_027648917.1, forward strand.
AATAAGTCCAGGTGCTGTCAGGCTGCTATTATTGCAAGAGGGTCTTTTTCACTTGTTTTGTAAATGTTTTTTTGAAGAGGGACCAACATCAAATTTACCTACGCGATCCTGGCAACCAGCAAAAAAAAAGGCTCCAGCAACCACGCAAGGGGTTCACTTTAGACCCCAATATCTCGCAAACCAAACAGAGCTGAACAAAAAAAATTGTAACACAATACTTTTGTAAGCATTAACAAACCATCGATGGCGTTCGTTTGAAAAAATATTAAAACCAAGAATATCAATACGCTTATGAATATGACGCTAACGCTTAATGCTCTCAAATACGTTCCGCGGCATAAAATCCAATGGCATATTCTGTTTCTGCAGAGCATGCCGTTTACAAAAAGCACTAACTCGTTGTTTGAATTTCAGGGGCTCTGCTCCGAATGTTAACTTGAAGTTCATAACTCGCGCACATTGCCGCCGCTCGCCAGCAATCAATGACGCGCGACAGTTCAAAATGTCCAAAAAGGGTTCACTTTCCACGCCAATATCTCGAGTTTTATACATGGTGATGGTAACATGCACTAAGTCCTCCAAGCCTCAGTCTATGGACAAATTATAACTTTTGGGACTTTTGAAATCACACACAGTTAGGGCAATTGGGGCTGGGGTGTTCGTAAACCAAATAAACTAATATCTAAACGGGCTTGTAGTTTTACTACTTGGTTGTCATACAAAACCCTTCTGTACATTTTTATGAGACTGAGGTTATTTAGAAGTTACTGCTTGGCTATGGCTGTAAAATAATACAGGTCAACATGTACATATTTTAAAGCACAATTAAAAGGTGACACTTGTCAGTGTTTAAAATTTTGACTTAAAATAAAAATGTCAAACTATACTTGGTTGTGTATTTCTCTGGAAAACCTAAAAACAGTTAGCGAGAAATTTGCTGGTTTGAATATAGGATTGTAATGTTTTAGACTTCTATGGTTTTAATTGTGTTTTATGTCAAACACCGGCCGAGTATCACTGGTTTAATACAACAGGCGGAAATAGGTTTTCTTTTATGAAAATAATTATTCGCTATCACCGATTGGAAAGTTTTGTAGCGATTGGCTTCTCTTATTGTTGTGTAGGCCTAATATTAAGACTCGTTGTCTAATAATGAAATAGCTGAATCGCGGGTAAATTGCTGACCCTTGGTGCAAGTTAGCTTACCAACGCGATCCTGGCAACCAGCCAAAAAAGGCGCCAGCAACCACGCAAAGGGTGCACTTTCGACCCCAATATCTCGCGAACCAAACAAAGCTGAACAAAAAAATTTTAACACAATACTTTTGTACGCATTAACAAACCATTAATGGCATCGATGGTTTGTTAATGCCTGCAAAAGTATTGTGTTAAATGTTTTTTGTTCAGCTTTGTTTGGTTCGCGAGATATTGGTATCGAAAGTGAACCCCTTTTGGACATTTTGAGCGGTGGCGCGTCATTGATTGCTGGCGAGCGGGAACGGCGGCATTATGCGCGAGTTATGGACTTCAAGTTAATATTCGGAGCTGAGCCCCCGATATTGTAATAACCAGTTAGGGCTTTTTGAAAACGGCATGTTCTGCAGAAACAGAATATGTTAGTGGCTTTTATTCTGCGAAACGCGTTAAAGAGCATTAAGCAGTCATATTCATAAGCGTATTAATATTTGTGGTTTTCATATTTTTTCAAACCAATGCCATCGATGGTTTGATAATGCTTACAAAAGTATTGTGTTAAAATTTTTTTGTTCAGCTTTGTTTGGTTCGCGAGATATTGGGGTCGAAAGTGCACCATTTGCGTGGTTGCTGGCGCCTTTTTTTTTGCTGGTTGCCAGGATCGCGTAGGTTTTAGCTTTGGGTGATCTTCAAAAAAAAACATTGAAACGCTGTCTATTGCACGGAAAACGATGAATCACGGAACAGTCAGTGCTAGGCGAATATTGTATTTAGGTAACTAGTTTCTACTTTTCAATGCATCAAAATTTCGTTTGGTGTTCCGCAAACATATTTTAAAGTATAAAGTGTTCCGTGGTTCAAAAAAAGGTTGAAAAACACTGCATTAGGCGATGGCAGGGTGGAAACACCACCTTGGGTTTCTAAAGCATGTTGGCGACCACCGTGGATATTTTGGTTAGTTTGTAGAGATTTCATATGAAATATTATCAAATCTAAAGAAAATTAGGAACAATTTTACTTTCAAACATATGTACTGGTGCAGTTAGTGTCTTGTTAAACTGCAACATGCTTAGGTTACTCTTGTTTATGATGTCAAACACACATTTGTATGTCAGTGAATGTTTGGTCATTACCATGTACAATGCAACAGTGTTGTAACAAACTGTTATCTCAGGATATAAAGCAGCAACAACCTAACTAAAAAGTTTTTAAATGTTGACAAACGTTACAGCAACGTGTTGCAATTGCCAACTAAAAATATTATTTCAAACATATCGTTTTTTTCTAAATTATGATGAACTTTGCATTATGTGGGAGGTTTGTTGGGCTTTGAATTGTTGTGATTGCACTCATTAGTGGCGTCACATAAAGTGACGTCATATTTTACTTTCGCCACATTACATTTTGTAAAACTTGACCCTGTGTCGTTGTCAGTGCGTATATGTACATATATAAGTGGAGCCTTTTGTTTCGGCTTACAAAGTCCTGGGTAAAAATGCAACTAAACTGACAAGCGCAGTGACAAGATCTGTGACAATGCACCAACTTATTATTTTATGCACAAAATGTTAAATGTTAAAAATGAAAAATAAATATGATGTTTTTATTCATAGCATCAACTTGATGGGGAAAATGGAGAAGCAATTCTAATTTCCCCAAGTGATGAAAAAGTTGTTACAAAAAACAAATTGCTGCAGCTTTTTCAAGATGTCCGTAAAATGCCAGTTGCAATTTATTCGATTGTTGGTGCCTATCGAAAAGGAAAATCCTTCATCATGAATTTGTTTTTGAAATATTTGGAAGGAGTGGCCAAGGGCAAAGTAAAGATTAAAATAACCTATTACTGATTACTGGAAGCTTATTAAACACAAGTTTTAAAAACAGCTTTTCATTGTTTTCATTGCAGGGGTTTTACACTCCTGCTAAGTCAAAATTTACTGTAAAAAAACTTTCAATCTAGAAGATAGGGTAACCCTTGTTTAGGATGTACTGTGCAACCAATATTATATATTGGTTATTTAATATTATTAATCCTTAGAGGTTATAAAAAAACAACGTTATTGTCTTGTACTTTTACAGACAAACAATGATTGGAAGGAAACAAATAACACTAACTTGGGAGGATTTTCGTGGAGGGGAGGAATGGAACCAAACACAAAAGGTGTTTTGATCTACAGTAAACATTTTGTCATAAAAAATGCAACAGGACAAAAGGTACAGAATACTTTAGTGTGTCCCTATGTTTTGCAAAATTGCCAATTCCATACAAAGTAATTATTTATTCAGGTTGCAGTTTTCCTCATGGATACACAAGGATTGTTTGATTCTGAAACTTCAGTGACAGAATGTAGTTGCATATTTGCTCTCAGCACTTTGATTAGTTCGGTGCAGATTTACAATCTTTCACAACAAATACAAGAGGACAACTTGCAATATCTGCAGGTAAAAATTAAGTAATTTTTCAAGTACAAAAAATACAGACGAAACCGGTCAAAGAATAAGTCAGTTAATGGGGAAGGGAAAATTGTTAACTGGTACAAATTTAAATATTTACTTTGATCAACTGGATTGACTTCTATGCAAAAGTCGCACATTAAGAAAATCCAGTCTACCCTGGTTGCCTAAAATGTCAACTGGATTATGGGCAGTACTTGTTTAAAAATCTGACATTCTACAACATAAACAAGCAAGGTGTCAATCTATTAATTATGGGTCCCCTTCCCTGAAGGGGACACATGTTGTTTTTGTCCGTATTTTTATTTCTTTTTTCTGTCTAACGCTGGTTTGTAACGCTCGTTTGGTCAAGAAAGAGTGCTTCAAATTTATTCAAATTTGGACATATGTTAGATATTAATCCAAACTTGGTCCACCTGAAGTTTGACCCCAAATTACCCAGCGGTTTACCCACAGGCCCCCGAAACGTAAAATTTTTAACGCTGGTTTGTAACGCTCGTTTAGTGAAGAAAGCGTGCTTCAAATTTGGACATATGTTAGATATTAATCCAAACTTGGTCCACCTGAAGTTTGATCCCAAATTACCCAGCGGTTCACCCACAGGCCCCCGAAACGTAAAATTTTTAATGCTGGTTTGTAACGCTCGTTTAGTGAAGAAAGCGTGCTTCAAAATTATTGAAATTTGGACATATGTTAGATATTAATCCAAACTTGGTCCACCAGAAGTTTGACCCCGCGACACACGCTCGTTTGGTCAAGAAAGACACTTACTTCGTTTCCATGGCCACTTGCGACATGGACATAAAACATGGCCATTTGTCATAGTCGGACAAAAGCGAATGGCCAAAAAGCGCTTGCGTTTCCATGTCCTACAAAACCAATGAAGCGAAACAACAAGCGGGAAAAGTTGCCGGTTTGAATTCTAGTCTTGCATTGTACAGTGCGAAAATGATGAAAGTGCACAAGTTAAGATTAACTTATTTGAGTTTTGTATTCATTTTAAAAATACTGCGTATTACAAGATGCGCTACCAAACGGAATTTACTGAAATTTTAAATTTAATTAAGTCCAATACAATTCAAAGAAAAACATTCACAGATATCTTTTATTTGCTCACCATTTACCTTTTAGCACTTGCAACTAAAAACCTGAACCTGTGCGCGCTCAGCGTTATGGCCATGTAAAGACGGCCATAAGCCGTTATGTCCACCCCCGCGGGAAGGACATTCGAAAACCGCGTATGGCCATGTATATGGCCATGCGTCATTTGCGTCACTTCCAAATATGGTCACATGGCCATAAAAGACGGACATAAAGTGGCCATGGAAACGAAGTAACTGTAGGCAGAAGTCCCAAGAGAGTACATTTACGAATAATAAGGCAGAGCGGGAGGGCTCAGCTTTACGTCGGACAGACGTTTTACAAGACTTCGTTTTGGTGATTACAAATCAGCTGTTTTGCACAGCAATGCTATTTCGTTTTATTAAGTTATCACTCACATTTTCAATTTTGGCAAAGGTTTCACACTTATGACGCGATTTAAACCTAATAGGCGTGCTTCGGTTTCGTATATGTCAAGCAAAACTTTGTCAAACAAACTAAATATGAAAAAAAACTTGACTTTTTTGCAAGATAAAAGTTTTTTTAAATGCTCGTTGTCAGGTTGGCCGCTGCATGACCACGGGTTACTTAAGGTCAATTAGTAGGTATTACTAACACAGTTCAGAACTTTCTTTCACCATAACGTGGCGTTTTTTTTTAATCAAATACTCAAGGCATGTATAAATTAGGTCAAACGGTGTTGTTGAACACCAAGGACGGCATGCTATTGAAAACGTTGTCAAAAGGTCAAACAGTCGTTTGGTGTGTGCACCCTAAAGGTTACTACATGTCAATGGTACTCGTTATGCCAAACAAAGTTAAATTAAAAACTCTTTTTACGAAACAAAGTTAATTGAAAAGTTATGTATACACTTGCCGCAAATCGCTTTTTAATTGTCTGTAACACAACTGTTACAGCTTTCTAGAAAAAATTGTGTTTAAAACCCGACCTTGGACGACAATATCTGGGTCAAAGCAAGAGATTAAATTGAAAGTATTTGTTTCGTTCTTTTTTATTGTTTTTGTAATTATACGACAATAATAGTGCAAAAAAATACAACAAAATTTTTTATTGTTGGGTTAATGCTTTCTAAAAATTTGTTCTTAAGAATTTAAAAATCACCGCAACATTTGTTTACCGTAAATCAACACAAACACGCGTGTGGGGACCAATTAGTTTTTGTTTACAAAAACAATCATATGTGTATATCAAATGATGTGTATAGTAAATTGGTAAATATCGTATAGAATATATAAAATGGAAGTATATCAGAAAGCCACCATTCTAGTTTATTTTGTGTTTGCAAAAATATTATTTTAATGCTAATGTACAATTCTTTTAGTGCCTCTAATACTTAAAGTCGACTAAGCGTGTTTTGCCTGCACATTGCCAACCAAGCCCGAGTCATCTGAAATCGGATCACAATGTTAGGTCAGATGGGTGCCTGTTGCTTACCAAACACCAAACTCATAAAAAAGACCAATTACCAAACATGGCAACTTATGCCTGAAAGTACTGGGGGTGCTGTTCATAGTTTTTAGCCTTAATGGAATACTGACAATGTACAGAAAAGCTGCCTTTCTAGCTGGCAATTGTTATTCTAGAAAAACAAATAATACAACTTGACCGATTGTGATGTTATTTTCGTCACGCATTAATCAACATGAGTGTAAACAACAGACGGTATCATTCATGTTTTTTGTTTACTTGCACAGCGACGGACCAAATTCAACAACACGAAGTGATTATATAGCACGAAAACACATGCCACACAGGCTCGAAACAAAAATAATGATAAAAAAAGGTCGACGTAGTTGGGTTGGACAACACTTAGGAAAAAAATGAACATAACAATGTCCAGTGACTAACACTTTTTCTATTCAGCCATTAGCATGGTCATGTTTTATTTGCGAAAGTTGTAGTTACAGCCGACATTTTGAACAAATACCAAACCAGGGCACAGATTAGCCACATAAATAGAATTTAATGAAATAATAGCTGACAAATTTAACAACTACAAACTTTTTCAGCACTTAACTTTTACTTTCTCAACTGATACTTGCTTTTTTGAGGCATAGGTTATGGGCGGATAACAATCAAACTGTTACGACTTCTGTAAAAACACTTTTTTTTTCTAGAACACAACGTTATATCTCCAAATTCACAACACCATCACTTAATCTAAACCACACTATTAAGCTTTGTGCTAGCCTTTTGCAACTAAAATGTATTATAGAGTTATAGTTTAGACAAAAATAATTGATAACTTTCTTCTTGATTTTCCCATGATAACTCAGAAATTTATGTGGCTAATTTTGTTTTTCTTTTTATGTGGCCTTTTTTTGTTGAAAGCACTTTTTTATTGAAAGCACTGGAAGTCTTTATGAGTTCATTGTGTCCTATAAAATAAAAAAAAAGTTTGTATCCTTGTTGTTTATCAAAGTGTTTTTACCATTTTTTGTTGCACTTTTTAATTAAATGATAACTGGAAAATCCACTTGAGGTCTTGAACACGAATTACCTCTAAAATTAATAACTTTAAACCTTTTAATAACTTTAAGAAAAATAACTACTTCACTTTACCCGTTGTCGAACGTAAAGGGATTGCTTTGGCACACAATAGACGTGGAGCAGACAACATAACTAGCGCTACGTCTGGGGTGGTGCAGAGGGAGTCACAGCCCCTGTCTCTTATTACTCCGGCATGCACTTTTCCAAGTGTGCATGCGTACCAGAGGTGTACAGAGTCTAATTTTTTAGACTCTAACTCCACTCTGGCTTCTGATAAATAGCACAAAATCAGACTACGACTCCTGATAATACTCCGGTGCAACAAACAATTGTTGTTTTAACAAAGCAATAATGAAAGGAAAATGAACTCCAGGCGTGCCTCCTGGTTAAGAACCATTGTGCTACACCATACAAGAAAAGTTATGGACTATATCTTCAGTTTTTTTTTAAAGTATGACCATGTTTAAAAGCAGAATTTTAAGAAATACAATTTAGCAGTTTAAGGGTTGATTATCGGCACCAATTGGACAGAATTAGGATATTTGGGAAAACCAGTTAATCGGGACAAAGCGCTCAGAAAATTGCAATCTCGATTAACCGGTTTCGTCTGTATTACTTTTACACTACTTGTTGTAAAATCCGTTGCCTTTAGCTGTTTACAGATTATGGACAGGCTCTTCAAAAGCGTGGAACCAAACATAAGAACCGTTATTCTTTTCAGGTAAATTATGCAAACAATACAATATATCATTTAACTGTTTCCTAATGCATTATGCAGAACTTGTTGTTTTTAATTCGCGACTGGCCACATAAGACCACAAGTTACGGATGGGAAGGAGGAGAGAGAATGTTAAACAAAGTGTTAGAAGTGGGACCGCATACAGATGGGGGTTTGAAAAGCATCAGAAAATACATCAAGGCCTCATTTGAGAATGTCTCATGTTTCTTGATGCCGCATCCCGGTAAAAAAATTGCTCAAAGGGAAGATGGAAATCATATGTATGTAGATGAAGGTAGGCTTTAGGTTAATCGTATGGCCCCCTCCCTCCCTTTAACTAAGAGTACACAGTTTGAATTCGAATCTTTTTGTCTGACCAACGTCGGTTTGTTCAACCTGTTTTATCAAAAAGGAGTGGTTTGAACTATTAGACACATAATAGCTATTGAAGTTAATTCTCCAAAATTTTGCCCCCAGGTGACACAAAGGTTCACCCATTGATATGTGTACCGTATTTTACGGACCATAAAGCGCACCCGATTATAAGGCGCACTGTCAATAAATTGCTTTGATTAGTTTTTTGTTCATACATAAAGCGCACCGGGCTATAGAACGCAACGTATTTTAAGGAGTATGGGTTACCGTATAAAGCTCATTAAACAAAGCAATAAAGCACTACTTGGTCCATACATTAGGCGCACCGGCTTATAAGGCGCACGATCAATTTATGAGGAAAAAAAAAGATTTCAGTTTCGCCTTATGGTCCGTAAAATACGGTATGCTTTTTTCTGTTTCAGAAAAAAAGAAACTATAAAAAATAATGTGGGCAGTTGGGCACTCTAATGAAATAGGTAAATCTGTTGAAAGTGTGACAAAAGATGAAAGTGGATAACCATCAAAGTGGATGTAGTTCGTATGTTTGTTTCATTTTGATGCTTGACGGGCGGGCAGTCAAAGTGTCTGATGCACAATAAGTCCACCATCAATCTTTTTGTTTCGTAATAAGTCCAGTCAATCTTCTAACATTCAATTTTTTCTTCAATTTAGTTCAACCCATCCACTGGGTTGGAGCAATTCCGGTCAAGTTTCTTGCTCAGTGAAGTGGTTGTGCTAACTACTCAGCCCCTAGGGATGTTCAAAGTAGAATAATTATGGGTCCCCTTCCCTGAAGGGGACACATATTGATTTTACTCAAAATGTTTGTTTTTTTTTCTTTTTTTTTCTTCTACCCAAAGTTTGTCCGACTCGTTTTTCCATCAAATCCATGATGGATTTGGATGAAATTTACACAGATGGTAGATGTAGTTATGTAGATGTGCATCCCACTTTGTTTTTGTTGATAACCCCAGTATTTACCCCGCTAGACCCCTAAAATGGGTATTTTTCCCCAAAGTTTGTCCAACTCGTTTTTCCATCAAATGTTTGATGCATTTGGCTGAAATTTACACACATGGTAGATGTAGTTGTGTAGATGTGCATTCCACTTTGTTTTTGTTGATAACCCCAGTATTTACCCCGTTAGCCCCTAAAATGGGTATATTTTCCCTGAAGTTTGTCTGACTCGTTTTTCCATCAAATGTTTGATGGATTTGGCTGAAATTTACACAGATGGTAGATGTAGTTATATGTAGATGTGCATCCCACTTTGTTTTTGTTGATAACCCCAGTATTTACCCCGCTCGCCCCCTAAAATGGGTGTTTTTACCCCGAAGTTTGTCTGACTCGTTTTACCATCAAATGTTTGATGGATTTGGCTGAAATTTACACAGATGGTAGATATAGTTATGTAGATGTGCTTCCCACTTTGTTTTTGTTGATAACCCCGTTATTTACCCCGTTAGCCCCCTAAAATGGGTGAGTTTTTAAACAGTGTCAGAATTGGCAGAAATTTGGATTTCTTGTATAGTATGCCATTTATATTTGTCGATTGTTGCATTGAACCCTGTAGTCCTAACATTTACCCCACAAGCTCCTAAAGTGTAAAACTTATTTGTATGTTACTGGTCACCACAAACGAAAGATTTCTTTGGAGCAATAGTGTTACAAGGGCGACCAGTTGTATGTTGCTCATTGGTGGGTTGCTTGGTGGTCGTTTTTGCGCCATGGCAGTTTGGGGCTTGTTAACAGCCCTATGACGTCAGAAACATTAACGGTTATTGCTCAAAACACCTCTAGTGGTCAAAATTTTAAACATTGGTGGATTGGGCTGAAATTTTTGCATTACTATTGATTGAGTCATTGTGGTTTTTACATATTTTTTAGTTTGTGTGTCGAACCCAATTAGCTGCTCTACTAGCCCCCTAAAATGGGTCAGTTTTTTAAAACGTTAAATAGGACATACTTCAAACAATATCTGGGGTGAATCTAATTTTATAGCTTGTATTCTACGTAGTATTATTATTTAAGCCCAGTGCCGATCACTGTGTTTTACCTTACATCACCCGACTTTCTCATGGTTATCTCTTGAATTGCATTATTTTCAACTTTACATGTGTGGGGACCCATGAGTTTTTGCCTGCAGAAACGACTAAAGTTATAAAAGACGATGGCTAATATGGGACCCAATACAAAATAAGCATAGGAAATATATTTATGTTTTAAAATAGGTTATAGTGTATATGCAAGGGCAATATGTGCTAACCCACCCTTCTAGTTGGGTATTCTAGAATAATTGATGCGAATCTAGAATATCGAATCCAATTCTTATATTATTTTTGACTGAGCAATCATTAATCTTGACTACAACTAAAGTAGACCAGTTTATAACATTATAGAACATATTTTTCATTTATAATGTAAAAAAAGAACCAACCCAAACAAAGAAAAACACTGGGAAAAAACTTTGTACAACTGCATTGAAACTAAATGACCTAAAATCCACTAAGCCAGAAAAATGAGCATAAGGTTAAAAATAACTTTTACCATTTTATTTCGTGATTATTATTGCCTTTAGTAGAAGTAACTATGTTTTAAGCATGCTGTGATAATTTGATTTGTTGATGGTAGAGGACTGACATATACTCCCTAGTGTACTAATATATAACGTTTGTTAGCCTAAAACAACTGCAAACACAGGCACCCTAGCAAAGTTAAAACACTGGGTGATGTAAAGCTGGGTCATTTGGTGATTTTAAATTCCAAACTACCAGCGATTTTGCAACACAAAACGTGAACTTTGTAGCGTTTACTAACTACATTTTTATGTTTGACCAAATCGTCATATGTTATGGGATGCCATCACTGTTTTTGCGATATTGACCGACAATCCCATGCTTCCAATCGCTGCCTAACGCCATGATCATTAAATTTTTGTTGTGTCCGAAAAAAGTCGGAAACAATTAGATGCTGATAAGACGTTTCAAAAAGTCGCCGGTACGTCATTTAATGGCATAAGCATAATCACGTGATCAGATGCGTAACAAGTGCGCTAAGCGTTAATTATGCCTCCTATGACGTTGTTATAGCGACTCGCAACTTGGAATTATAACGTTGTATAGCGCTCACTGATTTGACGGCGACGATGCACTAGCCGTCTTTGCAACTGGTACAATGACCGGGCGTCGATGTAAAAACTTAACACATGTGTTTACATTTTTGCCAAGACGAGAGCACACATTTATATCGGTTCCAATTACCCGATATAAACGGCAAAAATGGATTCGAATCTAACTGGATTCGAATTCAAAGGATTCGTTATTCTACTTTGAACATCCCTATCAGCCACCTTGGCGATAGTCCAGTTTATAAACTGCAAAACGATGGGAGCCCCCTTGTCTATTTTAAGTAGTGATTTTTAGTAAAAATGTAATGTTTTATTGTATATTACAGACATGAAACCGGAGTTCAAATTGTACCTAAATGCTCTAGCAGAAGATTTATTTTCACCACAAAAACTTTCATGGAAAAAAATTGGAGAAAAACCTGCAAATGGGCAAAACATGATTGATTTTATATCTGCTACATTGCCACTGTTTGATCCGACCACTGTCCCGACGATTGGCACCCTTCTTGAGGTTGGAATAATAAACAGAAACTTGAGCCTACTTAGAGCTTTGACTAAAGTCGGGTGTTAATAATGAATTAGCCATATAAATGGTTTTATACTGTTATATTTTAAGCAGTGATCTTTTTGCTCTACAAGATTTTATTATAACATTTTTAAACTTTGCAGAGTGCTGCAGACCTCACAGCTAAAAAAGTCCTTGCAGACTGTGATGAACTTTGCAAACAAGAATGGCAAAAATTGAGTGTAAGTTATGTTTTACTTGTTGACAAAAGGGTTGGTTTCAGGGAGTCGAACCGCTTGTCATATGGGTTCACTTTGTTTTGTTTTTAAGGGTTCGTATTTGGTTCAGGTTTTTAAAAAAGTATATTTTCGGGTTCAAGTTTTGTTCCGGTTTGGGCAAATTATCCGGTCCAAACCGGTTTGCGGTTTTTAAACCGGTTCAAATCTTTGTTTGTTTGAATTTAATTCTACCCATCATCTACCCTTCCTTATCATACTCCAAAATAATTTTGACCGTGCACTGTTATTTTTGACACACCCTGTAAGTGTTATCTCGCGTATTCTTCAGTGCGCTATTTTGAAAAAAAATCACAAAATATAAAACAGACTGCATTCTTTACTGGTTCAGTTCCGGTTCAGGCCCAACACCATACAAAAAATAGTGTCCTACTCCGGTTCGGGTTTTTAGAAAATCGTAATTAACGGTTCGTGTTCGGTTGGGGTTTAATGAAATTAACCACTCAAACCGGTTTGCGGGTTGGGGTTCAGTTACAGTTCGACTACCTGGTTGATTTGGATTAATACACAATGTGTTAAAAAAACCATTTTATAAAAAAATCAGAAATTGCCATTGCTCAATATCATACAAAAAAATTGTGACCTTTTAAAAAAATTTAAACATAGATAGTGCAGTAAATCATTTATATCAATGAATAATAGAAACAAATGTCATTTACAACTCCGTAGGGTAAATTGAACAAATGCATGTGGGTATTTTCAGGTAATTTTCTAATGAAATAAAGTACTATTTGCATTTAGCTTTATAAAACCAGTTTTAAATTTACCAAACATGTTTTATGTTTTTTATTGTTCGAGGGATCAAGCATTTGCTTCAATATCAAGCCTAAGCACATTGTCTTTATTTTTTAGAATTCTACAAACTTCTTTGGT
>NW_027648918.1:0-24599 GCF_965637545.1 Phallusia mammillata
TTCTTGATTATGTGCTGCCCGAAGCAAACATTGGCAAAAAGTTCCCCATATTCTTACAGTGTAAACCAGTCTTTGGTCACAAAAACAGAGGCAAAATATTTTGCACGAGTATCGATACCACTAAAATCATTCGATACCGAGTACCATGTTCTCGTCCTATCACTGTCAAATGCTTCCAACCAACTGTTAAACAGAAAATTGACTTTGGACTAGTGTAGCTGCAGCTCATTTAGTCCACTAATTGTGACACCAAATGTTTTTCATTCCATGACTGTTTAACGTTGCACAGTTATTTCTGAAGTGGTGATTATGGGTCCCCTTGCCTGAAGGGGACACATATTGTTTTTTTTTAGTGCAACTGTGTTGCCATGTTTTTTTTTCAAAGCTGAAAAAAATAACTTATGTGTATATCTTTCATCATTACCTATTTTTTTAAAGCTGTCATGATAGCATCGCAGTTAAATGAAATGGTGGATGTTGGATCTCTTCAGAGATATACAGTGTTTCAAGCAATGCAGTATCATTCAGCAGTGATCGAGGGAAATGTGTAAGATTAACTTTATTGCAGTAGAAATTTTTATGTGATTCTCAGTGCTTTTTTGTGTGTTTGTAATATAAATAAGATAGTGGTGGTGCCTGGCTAGGTCAGGGGTGTCAAACTCAAAGAACTTTAAGGGTCAAACACAAACTTTTTTGTGAGCTGAGGGCCTCACTATCTTAAAACATTTGTTACAGTGTAACATGACAACAAAGCAATATCATGATTAAAAAGTAAATGTTCAATAATTCCACAAATAACAAACAAATATACAGCGTAGCAGAGTAAAAGAATCAACTGTGCTTTATTGCTTTAGATGGGTTACTTCGATCATCGTATTAAAACGTTGCATATACTGAACCACTAATAAAGAATAATTGTATCATGTAAACTCAGCGGTCTGACAGGGTATTCGCCCTGGGGTTAAAATGTACTGCCAATTGCTGGGGATGGCATGCAAGAAAAAAGAAAATAAGAACCAGTGGGTTTTAATTGTTTTGTGTACATATATATGAATAATACGGTATATGACATGTAATGCAAGGTTGTATGTACAGGAGGATTGTGATTTTGCTGGATGTTGAAGAAATTGAATGGTGGATGGAGGCTGGGGCTCCAATTGGTGAACCTGTTCCTTTTGGTGTTGCTCAAAAAGGCAAGTCAATCAACAAATAGTTTAATTTCATTAAAAAAAAACTTACAGTTTCGTTGTTCACATTCATTACACTTTACTCAATGGTCCCACTTTAATACCTAGTTTGTTGTGATAAAGCAGATTAATTACTTGCAATTGCTCCATTTGTAACTAACTTGACATATTACTCTTTCTTTCAAGATTTTTGCAAGAAAACTATGATAATAATGTATTTCTATATTGTTACTGTATATACTGTCCATACCAGGTAGAGTTTCTTTCCCGGGATCCCGACAATTTTAGCACAAAATTCTATCCCGGGATTTTCTTGTTGTCCCGGGACAAAAATTGATTGCTGTTTAAGTTGCACTCTTTAACCAGGGGTGCGACACTCACAGGGTTTCTGCGAATTAAAGGATTCCCAAAGGTTTCATGTAACAATTCAAACAGGAATGATAAATAATTAGCCAAAGTCTGGGATAAGCCAAAGTGGGAAATTTGAGAAATCCTAATACCAGGGGTGCATAACCTGCTGTTGTACAGCCACGTGTAACATTGGAGACAAAGATTGAAATATATGTGCTTGCAGCCATGAATTGAAAACTTTATTTTGTCAGACATTTCAATTAAAACTTGTCTAAATAGATTTTGTAGGGATAGAATAATATATTACTTGCCCGGTAACTAAAAAACGTAGACTTTTTGTAAACCTATTGTGTGCAAACAATGCCAAATATTGATAGGAAGATTATAAACAATTACGGCGAATTGTCGAAGCGTTCTGTTTAATCTGTGGATTAGATTAGATATCAATCTTTCAGCTACCAGTAGGTGGAATATTATGAGATAATCAAGTTTCTCTACATCGGTAACATAAATGCAATGGGAAATGGGATAGCAACTGTTGGTAAAATAAGATTCTGTGGTTGTGTACTCCTGGGCTATACTATACAGCAGTAGCTAAAAACATTTATAGCTTATTGTTTGTAACATTGCAGCTGCAGATGTCAATAAAGGTTTACCTAGTGCATCGAAGCTAGAGAATGAAAACAGCAATCCAAGTGGGACAATAAGTAGCAGACATCAGACTAGTAAAAAGTGTAAGTATGACACTAAAATATGTTTATAACTGTCTGACTTGCTAATTTATATCTTTCTGATACAAAGTTATATACAGACGAATCCGGTTAATTGCATACCGGTTAATCGCATAATCCGTTTAATTGCATCACAATTAAAAATCCCAAACCGTCGCCCATCGTTTGTTAAGAAAATCGTTTATCGCCTAAACCGGATATTCGCATCGATTTTCAACGAAATGTGCGATTAACCGGATTGATTATCTCTATGTGAAAGTCGAGCAGACCGAGTTTTTCGAATACAAAACGACGATATGATGGTAAAATCCTCCGGAGGTAATGTACGCGAAAAAAACGTAGATGCATGTTTGCATTCTACACCAAATAACGCAACTAATTTCCAACGTTGAAAATGACACTCTCAACCATAAAATATTTTAGAAAAGTTATTAGGAGATTAAATCGGCGTTCAGTGTACCGCTGTACGATAACAAGGAGTCGTTATCTCAAAGCCGTGCACATTGATCCTTTTTTATCGGCTTATCTGCGTACTGCACCAAATTCGAAGTATTAAACTGTATTGAAATTTAAACAATGTTAAATATTAAACAAATGTCTAAACATGTTTTCTGTTATATTATTTATGACCCTCCAAACACGTAAATGTTAGATCGCAAGTAATCACACTATGTTGTTTAGATTCACGTAATTGGTAACGTGCCAATGATTGCCATATTTTATGTCTTCTATTCGTAACCTTGCGCAACTTATCAGGTAGAACAACGATTAAGAAAGGGATTTATTCCTCTAGTATTTGTTGCTGCTTTAAATTTTTGAAGCAACGATCACACGTTGATCACGTGACAGTCACGCTAGTCCTGCAGCTGCAGTTTTGCTGAGTAAGCTAGAAAGTAGCGCCACAATCCGAGTCTTTAAAGTTTTGCTAAAATCATTTATTCTTTTTGTCAATTGGATAACGGGTTATAATAGAAACTGATGCAGCTCGCCTTAGCGCCCTTGCGCTGTAGAATGTGCCAAAGTTGTAAGTTTGACCAGGTTTCGGTCGTGCACTTTCGGGTTTGGGCTTGCTTACAATTATGCACCTAGCACTTTGCCGCTTAACGCGTTGGTTGAACTAGAAAACGAAATAGGTTAGAAACAACAGACCATTTTACGCGTATATTAAGCGGGACGCCTAGCACATTTATAAGGGAAACTACCCAAAACCAGACTTAAACGCCATAAACCGTCGTTATAGGGAAGTTCCCAAATTTAAATGTTGGGCCCTTTGGCTACGATGCGATGTAACATATCTTTTCAAATAAACCTGACTGCAAGAGAAAGCACAAATCAAGCGAACTGCGTGTGCGCCAATTAAGAGTGTGTGTGTGTGCGTTTCTACTGTTTCTTAAACACATTTAGGCGATTGCACCATAGCCACGATAGTTAGGAAGCATGACGTCATGCATTGCGCTGAGACTTGAGAGTACTTTTTTCAATTCTCGGCAACAAAAGAGCCGGATTATCGCATAATCCGGTTAATCGCATCAAATACCCTTGGCAAATCGATGATGCGATTAACCGGATTCGTCTGTAGTAGTGTTGGTGAAAATAATAATTTTGCTCTGTCTATGATGGAATAAGATTTGCCAATAAAATATGTTACTATATACCGACGCGATCCTGGCAACCAGCAAAAAACGGCACCAGCAACCACGCAAAGGGCTTTCCACCCCAATATCTCGCGAATCAAACAAAGCTGAACAAAAAAATTTAACACAATACTTTTGTAAGCATTCACATACCATCGATGGCATTCGTTTAAAAAAATATAAAACTACAAATATTAATACGCTTATGAATATGACTGCTTAATACTCTTTAACGCGTTTCACGGAATAAAAGCCACTGACATATTCTGTTTCTGCAGAGCATGCCGTTTTCAAAAAGCCCTAACTGGTTATTGTAATTTCGGGGCTCTGCTCCGAATATTAACTTGAAGTTCATAACTCGCGCAAAATGCCGCCGTCCCCGCTCGAAAGCAATCAATGACGCGCGACCGCTCAAAATGTCTAAAGGGGGTTCACTTTCGACCCCAATATCTCGCGAATTAAACAAAGCTGAACAGAAAAATTTGAACACAATACTTTTGTAAGCCTATTGTGTTAAAAAAATTGTGTTCAGCGTTTGTACAGTGCACCCATTGCGTGGCTGCTGGCGCCGTTTTTTGCTGGTTGCCAGGATCGCGTAGGTTTACTAAATTATCTTGGCTGCTGCTTTAAACTGTGGGTGATGTTTTATTGTATAGTTTAATAAATTAGGATAAATACATCTCTAAAAATCAAGCTGTAGCAATTGTAAATTTATGTTTATAGCAGGTAACCAGCAAAAAATCTACATAATGCCACCTCAAAACTGAGTTGAACATGACCAGACCAAAGCACATTTGTATTGTGGTGCTTCTGGCTGATTTTCATCTCAACTTTCTATAAGTTTGTGTTGAATTTTATTCTGTGCAGTATTCATATTACCCTTTTTTATTTAACTGCCATATAGTGTGAAGTTACACAGGGAAACTTAGAATTTTGCCTTTTTATATTGATCGCAAAAACTTGCCAATTGTGTCATCTTCAAGAGATTAAATCATGAGCTACTTTGTTCTTTTATCAGTGTAAATCTTTGTTTTCTTCGAAATTTGAAACTGCATTTTTTCTTATTTTTCATTACTGTGTTGCATGTGGTACTGTTTATGTATATTGCCTGTGAAAGTGAACCTTAATACAAATCAAAACGAAAAGCTTAATATTATATTGTAAATTCCAAGAGGTTCAAAGTAGGCAGAAGCTTTTTGTGTGCAGCTCAGTACATTAAATCCCGTTTTGAAGTCTGTGATATGGCCCACCTGACTAGGATTTTGGTACTTATTATCTCAATCTGTTCTTTATGGTTGTATACAGTGATAGAAGCACGACAGGTAACAAACGCCGCGAAACAAGACAAAATGTACACTTATCATTATGAAGAAATATATGCTATATGCGTCTAATTGTTTTGAATGTGTTATCTAGAGGCATTTGAAGACTTGATACATACCTTAGGCTACTGCGCTATGGAGTAGCAAAATAGTAAATGTCACAATTAGTGGATTAAGAGCAAAAGGTCGGGAACTTCTGATCTTAAG
Source organism: Phallusia mammillata (assembly GCF_965637545.1). Classification (NCBI taxonomy): domain Eukaryota; kingdom Metazoa; phylum Chordata; class Ascidiacea; order Phlebobranchia; family Ascidiidae; genus Phallusia; species Phallusia mammillata. Next base: position 5,433 of record NW_027648918.1, read on the forward strand.
CACATCCCTTTTTTGCGTGCTGAATACGTGCACAATATTTTTACGGCGTTTTTCTCACTCAACCACAGTATGTGCTTGTGCGAATCGGAACATTTTTAATGCAGTTACTTTTCTCCATTAGGCAACATCCAGGCACAATATTGAAAATTACAATAACAACGTTAAATTAACGGGTTGCTATGTTAGGTAATAAATATCGCCTAAGAAATCAATTCGTCTCTGGCAAGATCTCACGTCCAACAGCGCTATAAAGGCTAACTACCATGGATACATGAGATATATGAGCTGTTACTTTTCGCGACCTCTTGTTTCCCGGAAAGCCATTGTTCGTTACTTAATCAATTTTGTATCCCGCTGTTGTTTGTCATTTACTTCGAGCTCTTTAAGCGATTTTCGTTTTATTGCTCTGGATTCTTGGGTAGGTCTGCTGGTTCTTTTCCTTTTTATTATCATTAGCCTTTAGAACGTCCAGAATAATTTCATTCGCCGCCTTAAATATACTAAATTTACAACAATTACCTCATGCAAGTAAATATGATCATGTAGTTGTAGCCCAGCAATGACAAACGTTGTAGGCTACGTGTGTTAGAAATAATGGTTTTTCCGCGTAACCTGCACTACAAGAGACATAACAAAACAACCTCAAAAACATACAGTTTAAATCATTCACTTACATACCGCACGTCCAGGGTGTATGTGAGCGCCTTAAACGAATCTTGAATGATGCATGGGTAAAAGTGTCAATAAAGCCTCTAAAAACAATTAGGCGCATGGGCGCCGGCACGTAGGGGCAAGAGGGGGCACCCCCCTGGAATTTCAAAGTACCCCAAAATTAAAACATTTTCTCGATAAACCTCATGACTGAAAAACGATATTGCTCTAAGAAGGAAGTTGGTATAGTCAAAGCAAATGTCTAAACAAGCGACTTTAACGACGTCTGCTTTGTTTACGGATCTGGTGTTGTATCCGTAGCCTCTGCCGTTTTTATGTTTTTTAAACGGACAAAATGGTTCATAGTTCCGTAACTGTGCGGGGATTTTTTCAATCTACTGCATATATTTTATGCCATGTGCTAGTTGACACAGTAATCTATCCCTGCAAGTGTGTTTTTGTCAAAGTTTAACCCCCCCTGGAAATATTTCTGCCGGCGCCAATGATTGGGCGTAGGCTATGTTACCAAAACCAAAAGATACTACGATACCACGTAAGCTACATTTGTCAAACCAAGTAGACTCTGAATTCGCGCCGTGTGAACACAAATTGGCAGTCGAAAGGACGTTTTACAATGTTTTAAACATGAATCCAGTTTAAGAGATTGGTATTTGAAAGTTGCCTAATTAATTCCAATTCGAAAATCTTAAATTGCAATAATGACCAAAAAACCGTTTTCCGCGATATATCACGGCCAACTTCCCCATCAACCATCGCACACGGTTCTTAAACTTTTTCATTATTTTTTCAAAACTGTCCCTTTGCCATTATCTCGAGGGCTCGCGGTCCTTTAGCCGGAATGTGTATTTCAGAAAAACGAAAGATGATTGCAGGATTTTAGCTAGTTATGCAAAATTGAGCATAACAATGATCCAAAGACAGCTTGTGACATCACAGACAAAACAAAAAAAAGCATTACGATTGTGCGCGAACAATTGTATTTTTATGGGTCCCCTTCCCTGAAGGGGACACATATTGTTTTTGTCCGTATTTTTTTTCTTTTTTTCTTTTTTTCTTTTTTCTGTCTAACGCTGATTTGTTCTAAGCGTTTGGTCAAGAAAGAGTGCTTCAAATTTACAGAGATGTTAGTTAATAATCCAAATTTGATCCTCCTGAAGTTTGACCCCGATTGACCCAGCGGTTCACCCACAGGCCCCCAAAACGTAAAATTTTTGAAACGGCTGTACTGACTAAAGTACAGCATCTTGGAGTTTCATGCTTTGTTGTTTGGTGCAATGTAAAGTTTTTTAAAGAATTTTGTATCTTTTTTTCGGATTCACCCATTTTTTACCCTTTAAACCCCGAAATAAACGGTTTTAGTTTTAAGGCAGAAATACATGCCCTATGGTGCAGAAATATTTGAAAAAGTTAACAATTGTTTAAGCAGGATATTCGTTTAGTATTTAAAATTTTGCCAGTTACCTTTACAACCCATAATATGTGTACGCTATCAGTCAGAATGTCAGATATAAGTCCCAAGGGAGGAATTCACTGCGGCAGAGCGGGAGTGCTCAGCTTGACGACTGAACAGACGTTTTACGAGACAGTCGTTTCAGTGATTAGTAATCAGCTGTTTTTTTGTGCAGCAATGCTGTGTCGTTTTATTGAGTTATCATGCTTATTTTCAGTTTTGGCGCAGGTTTTAAACCTAAGACGTAATTTGAACTCGATAAACGTACTTCGGTTTCGTTTATGTCAGGCAAAACATCGTTGATCAACATAACTATGAAATTTAATAAACTTAACTTTTTCGAACGCCGCGATAAATGGTCTTTAAATTCTCGTTGTCAGCTTGGCCGTCTCATAACCATGGGTCACTAAAGGTCAACTTGTAGGCATTACAACACCGTTACGAATTTTTCGTCATAACGTATCTTCTTTATTTTTGACAAATCAATTCAAGAATCAGTACTTAAGTGATGTATAAATTAGGCCGAAGGGTATTGTTGAACACTAAGGACTGCATGCTATTAAAAACAGTGTCAAAAGGTCATTAAACGGTCGTTTTTGCGAAACAAAGTTAAGTGAAAAACAAGTTGTTATGTATACCTCAGTAGCAAACGACTTTTTTATATAGTGTCTAATACAACAGTTAAGGCTTTCTAGGAAAATTTGTGTCTAAAAACTGAACTTGAACCACAATATCAAGGTCAAAGCAAGAGATTAAATTGAATGTATTTTCCCCGTTCTTTTTTCACCGATTTTTTGTAATTATATGACAATAATGATGCTAAAAGAATATGGAAAAGAACTTTTAAAGTTAAGTTTATGCTTTGTGAAAAATTTGTCCTTAAGAATATAAAAATAACCGCCACATAGGTTTACCGTAAATCCGCATAAACACGCGTGTGGGGACCCATTCGTTTTTGCTTGCAAAAACAATCATGTTTGTAGATAAAATTGTGTATAGTGCAGTAAATTGGTAAACATCGTATAGAATATTTAAAATGGAAGTGAATCAGAAAGCCACTTTTCTAGTTGATAGTTGTCATTCAATAGAGCAGGGGTCTCAAACTCAAACTGCTTCAAGGGCCATAAACAAACTTTTGATTAAGGCAAGGGCCGCACTATCGAAACATTTGTTACAGTGTAACATGCAACAAAAGTATTGCATGATTTAAATCTAAAATGTTCATTTATACCTTTAACCACATTAAAAACAACACAATAACAAACAGATATATAGTGTAATTAAGCACAAGAACCAACTGTGCTTTATTGCTTTGTGTGAAATCAATGACCTTTAATGACGCAACAATGGAAAAAAATGTGACGCAACCATCGCAATTGCTCACTCTAAAGAGGAGCTATTTTAATTTTTTTTCTGTTAAAACGTTGCATATACGACCAACAGAAAGTGATTGTATCTTGTAAACTTACTGATCTGACAGGGTATTACGCCTGAGTAAAACACATAACTTCTAAAAGTGACTTCGCGGGCCGCACAAAAACACTTGGAGGGCCGCATGCGGCCCGCGGGCCGCGTGTTTGAGACCCCTGCAATAGAGGCTATTGTTTAGCAAAGGAGACAGTCGATTCTCAATTCTAATTTGATTTACGCTTATTTAGTGGCACAAACTGACGCTAAATAAGATTATAGAATTACGTCAACCGCTTTTCGGTCCCCCAAAAATTGCCTCACGGATCCCTAAGGCCCTAAAGGACCCCAGTTTGAGAACTGCTGAACTATCGGAATCAGACATTATAGTTATGTACTGTTGCATTCTAGCGCTTCTTGACGGACAGCCTTTGTTCTTTTTTAATTGTTTTATCGTATCCCGCAGTTCACTTCATTGCTCTGAAGAAGTCCTAACGTTCTGGTCTGGTGGACAAAACGTCAACAAACTTAAGTGCTCTGCACACCAGACGCGGTTGACGGTGGCGGCTAGCGATGTCAGCGCCGGCGGTTGTTGGCGGATTTTGCGCGTAACGTTTGACGCGACGTTGGCCCTTCACACCGGCAGTGCGGTTGCCGTCGACTACTTTTGTTGCTAAGAAAACTGGGTCAATGTACTTGACATATTGAGTGTTTCTACGTCTTAAGAAAGTTGCTACAAAACTCCGTTTAGTTTATTTTGTGACAAAATATAATGTTGATCATCATTCCACGGTAAAATGTTTCCAAAAACAATTACAACAGCAACATTGGATTAAGTTTACTTCTGTCATTGCTGTTGAAACACACTTTCCTGTTTTACAGACACTTTATGTTTCAAAGTTGGTAATATAATAGCAATAACATAAATGAACACATTTTAGAAAACACAAGATTGCAGAAACGCAAAGAAAACAATCATATAACAACATACAAAAAGCTTAAATGTAAAAAGATACATTTACATTAAACTTGCAGATTGTTGCACAATTACAATGATGCTAAATGTTGTCAAATGCGAGAAAAAAACTTGTATTCTTTGGCTTGTGGCATACTTTTCTGAAGTTTGTAACTTCATCAATTTGATCTGTGATGTTAGATGAGGTTTTTATTGGGAATTTGCTTTCCAAGTCTGACAAACATGTCACAAATTCATATCTTGAACTCTATGGAAATATATATGGAACAGTTGATCGGCAGAAACTACATTTTTATTCAAGTATACCAACCTGGAAATTCATATATAACATTTTCTTTTCTTGCCATGAAGTTTATTGAACAGGTGCACTGGAGTTGCTGAATCAGTCATAGACATGTAGATTAGTAAAAGTTCCTACACTTCTGCAACAAATCATAGTTGTTAAAGGAGCAATACATTTAGAACTTATAACAAAACTCACCTACGCATAGGCTCATATGAATAGTGATTCCATCCTGGTAAGATTTCAACAGCAGCACCTCTCTTGTACTTTTCTTTTTGCAAAGTAGTGATTAGATAATTACAAAATCATTTCGAAAAAAACCCAAGACTTAACAAAAAGCTGTGAATAGAAGTTCTTTAAACCACTGGTAAGAAAATTTTCGTATGTTTGTGTTCAGTATTTAATTTCAAACTGTTTAAACGACCATTTCAAACTAATTTACTAAAAACAGACAAAAAACAATTAAAACAAGACAATTTGTACCAATACTATCAGTACTTCATTCTCATTTTCTTGGTAAAAACGATAAAACAACCCACCTACAAACAAAAAGACCTAAATCAAGCAGAAATGTATCTTAAACAAGTCGAGCACCCGCCGAATACCGAGTTTTTCATCCAGCAGTCTAGCGCGCGACGGAAAAGTTAAATCCGATTTAACTTTGCCGTCAGCCGTTTCAACCGAGAAAATCACGCCGTCACGGCAAGTCGCTGTCTGGTGTGAATACCCCGTCGCTTGCCGTCGAACGCAAAAACGCGTCGCTATCCGCCAACCGCGTCTGGTGTGAATCTTGCTATTACGTCAACCGCTTTTCGGTCCCCCAAAAATTGCCTCACGGATCCCTAAGGCCCTAAAGGACCCCAGTTTGAGAACTGCTGAACTATCGGAATCAGACATTATAGTTATGTACTGTTGCATTCTAGCGCTTCTTGACGGACAGCCTTTGTTCTTTTTTAATTGTTTTATCGTATCCCGCAGTTCACTTCATTGCTCTGAAGAAGTCCTAACGTTCTGGTCTGGTGGACAAAACGTCAACAAACTTACAAGTCTTTGTTTTTCGCTCTGGTGTAGCGTTAGCGGCAAATTGAAAACGAAAGAATAATCATTTGAAGGGAGGATTGCAAGTTGGAACGACATCTTTTGATCGTACATTTGAAGCATTTTTTGCGTGTTTCTGAAAAAATCTAGCGAAAATGCCTGTTGAATTGACGCAAGGAGCTATTTCGGTAAGTTATAATCAGAGAGTCAAACAAGAACTAAAACCGAACCCGCGAACCGGTTTAGATCATGTGTTGTTGTCATGTTGTTGTTTTTTAAGTTTTTCTTTAAAGAAATCCGTACCACAGTTCAAAGAAGTTGCAAAAGACTCATTATTATCCGGTTATCTGATAGCTTAAATAAAATACTTATATATCTGCTAACTGCTATATCCAGATAGTAAAATTACTTATAGGCCATATGCAAAGTTGCAAACTAACCATTTTTGTTTCAGTTATTGAAAAACATGTTTTAATAATATGTTATTCTGATGTGTTTTACAGGCCCTATTCAATGGCCAAAAACCAAAAGATCCTATTTTACAATGTCTTGGCACAAAGTTCATAAATGGACCAGATAGGCCAAGATTAAAACTTAACTTGTCAGATGGCATTCACATCTTTTCAAGTAAGTCCTTATTTGTAAAACAGTACATTTGAATTTGTTAAATATGCATATTGTAAATGTTTAATTAACAAATAGAACAAACTTGTTTAGTAACAGAAAATTTCACTAAAATAGACCAGTGTTTCTCAACCTTTTTCCTGTACGGCCCCTTTCAGCTTTAGGTCTACATAACTTAAAAACGCCCTCTTTAAAATTGACAAAAATCAAAACGATTATATTTCACGTACAATTTCAATGCGATAATTGATAGTCGAATCTGTAACAAGCCATATTTTAGCACCTAACATAATGACATGCTAATGGTTTGTCAACATACCACTAACTGCAGATAGTGCACATCGCTTTTAACTTGGTACCAGGGATGGACCAAAAGCACTGAGTATCTCACGTTAACGCTCTGTGTATTGTTACGGTCAGACACCGTTTCCAACTACAATGATTTCAAAAGCAATTCGTAGCAAAAATTGAGATCAGCAGATCGTCACAAACGTTAATGGTTTATATGCCCAATAAAAAACAGTACAAAGTTGTTCCATATGTTTTAATAAATCAAATCATGTGCTGTTTGGGGCCACCAAATGGCACGCCGGGATGTACGAGTTGGACACACTTTCAGGCCCCACAAGAGGGGGGTGCAGCCGGCACCGGGGCCCATAAGAGTCTAGGGGCCCCATAATCATTAGGTTAAAAATTACAGGGTCAAATGTATGTTATTGAAACATTGCCGAAAGTGGATTTTGATTTGTTAGTAGTGCAACTCTATGCACTAACTCTCTGTAGCGAGATCTCTTTTAGATGTTCCTTTTTTTGTGTGCCACATTGTGTCCGTTGTTTGGTAAGGATTAGCAATGTCAACGGTAACATTTATTGCAGTATAGGCCTAAGTCGTGTAAGTTGTGGTGTGAATTGGCAATGATTCGCGAGGGCTTTCAAACGTTCACGTTGCTGTACAAACGCTCTTAGGTCATTATTCCCAGGCCAAGGACAGTGGTGTTCAAACTTTTTGACTTACATAATGGTTGTTTTGATATTCCCTTGTAGAGTTGTATGACTTACGGTTTAAGATAATTGAAATTCCTCACTACAACATTCAGGATTTATTTATTCTAGATTAGAAACTCGCTTATTTACAAAGATCAATGATGTAAAAGCAAATTATGACATCACAGACGAGTTTGAGACATTCGATTATGCGCAAACAATTGTAAGGAAATCTCCACCATGGGACAAGTGGTTCTAATTTGAAAACACCAGCCCTAGAACTGATCAAATAGTGATGTGGCGTAAAGGTCAACAAATACGTTTCTGTCTATTTTTCAGCGCCCGGTGCAGTCTGTAATATCAACATCCTAAAAATGTATTTTGACATACCAGGCCGCATGTTCCCCACCCCTGTTCTAGTGCATGTAGTAAAGATGTAAGAATATTTGTTTTTCAAAACTTTTAAGATTTGTCAAGCCTTTTATTGAGTGTCAATTATCCATTGGCCAACTTGCTTTTCTTTTTTCTGTAGCGGTCATATATAATAATATGGAACGTAGGGCAAAGCGTCTCACAATATACATCGCTCTAAAAACGGCTCCGAGCTCCTCTTGACCAATGAATACACACTTGACGGCTCACAGCGCTCGGGAATCCGCTCACTCCTGCCTCTATAAACCGGTGTTTTTGGGAAAATTGTCATTTTTTTGTTAACGTTTGGAAAGGCAGGAGCTAAAGAAAAGGCAAACCCGCGTTAGCTTGTGTTTGAATTAAACATGAAGCGTTTGGACTTAGAAAAATTAACAGTAATTTAACAGCGACTGGGAAAATGACTATTAGTTTTTCTTGAAGCGCTGGGACTTAGAAAATTTACCAGTGGCTGGAAAAAAGTGTTTGAGAAATAATGGCGCGCGGCCTTAACCGATTTTAACTGAAAACTGCGCGCGGGCCAGCGGCCCTAATTGCCGGTCGAAACAAAATGGCGGCTCTGATCTCGAGTCTTCCCACGGCCATTAGACATACTAGACATAAAAAATAATTAAATAAATAATTAACCGGCAAATATAAGTCTAACTAATTAGAACTGAGACATAGAGTTGCAAGTTAATACATAGTTCCGTGTTTGTGAAATATTACCTGTACTATTAAATATTTGAATCAAGTTTTGGATTCTTTTATACTTTGGTGTTAATTGCTAATTACTGTTTTCTCTTTAATTACGATTCTATTTGAATAAGACTTCTTGAAATATTTCTGTCGCTGAACCAAATAAACCAACAATATGTAGTCAACGGATTATGGTGTTTTCTGGAGTTTATCTCCAAGGAATCTTGAGGCAGCAGTTTGAACTACAAACTTAGTGAGGCTCATAGCGCAAACATATTGCGTTGTTAATTCGAGAGTAGCAGTACTTTGCAGACCCGCGTGAACCTCCGCAGTTCTGAATGACGAATGAACGTATTAAATGTTTGATCATCAGCGCATAAACTAATCACTATTTTAGACATGACTATAGCGTTCAAAGGGGGGCCCAGAAATTTACTTGCACCAGGATATTTTTTGATCTCGAGGGCCCTGCACACTTGGACCAAAGCTATGTACAAACATACAAATTGAAAACAACATTTATTTACAGCTGCTTTGTTGGCACATCTTCTAATTGATTTTATCAATGACGGACGTCTCCAGCAGTATACAGTGTTCAAACTGAAGCAATACCATTCAATACTCTTGCAGGATTCAAAGTAAGATTAACTTTTGTTACTGAGGGGCTTGTTTATTTTCACTTTGATTTATTATTTATTAAACTTTATCGGTATTTTTATTGCCTTAAAAACAAACAAATCAGACTACCTCTAGAGTCTAGATAACACCATACACCAGCAGGGGCCCACAAGATAATTTTATTGACTCGTGAAATTATTAAAAATTTTTGTTTTCAATGTCCCAAAATGTAAGAATTAGTTGAGACAAACCTTACATATGTTTATATACAACGTGCGACTAGCATTTTAAAGTTAAGTATGTATTTGTAGGAGGATTGTGGTTTGTCTTGATATTGAGATACTGCAATCAGCTGAGGAGGTTGGCGGAAAAATTGGTGAACCTGTTAGGCTTGGTGTTTCACAAAATGGCAAGTTCAATTAATCACTTGACCAGGTTTTTTTTAAGGTTTGGCTTGGGTGACCGCTAAGTAGTTTTAGGAGACTGCAAGTGTTTCATTTAAATACCCAAAAATAGACACATTTCAAATTTTGGGAAACCGCTGGAGAAATTTGACACCTTAAAAAAACACTGCACTTGACTTTTAAAATTAGCGATTTAAAGTTAGTATCATCATTTCATCCATTTTATATCAGTAGGATCTCAATGTGTGACATACAACTTTACATATTACAGCTGCCGATATGTGTGGGTGTTTGCCTCTTACAACCAGACCAGGTGTTGAGGATGTATACATGGATGCCCTGTAGATTCATCAACATACTAACATCTATTCAGCCCAGGACAGCTTCTGTTTTGTGTGCTATATTCATCTTCTTGCTAATTAGAAGGCAGGCCAAAAATGTAAATTTATAACGATTTTGTACAAAAAATTTCCTTGAAAATGCCTCTAAACAACATGGGTCTCATAACATTAGTACAAATGTAGTCATACAGTGCACTGCCTTGCGTTAAGCATGTGTTTTAAAAGAATTATGCTGTTCTGACTGTTACACATGTGTGTTATTCTTATTCGAGTTTTGTTGTGCTCCTGTCGATGTCATCCATCCTAGTGTGTTGTCATTCACAATGCTCATTGTTAGTTCTTGATATCTGCTGCTTTAAATGTATCGCGTCATGTCACAGTGCCTTTCATGTTTTTTATATGTTTTCCCACACGCTTTTCGAACTGCCACATTGTTACAACTGTTTTCTGTTTCTATGTCACATCATTAAACTATTTGCAGCAGTATTTCCACAATAACCTCGGTTGCACCAATAAAACAACTAAAACGCAGGAGAATGTGAAAAAATCATTTGAAACATTTAGTGACCTCATTAAATTAAGCTGTTATATAGTCATCTTAAGACACACCTAGGGCGCATGGTTTGAGAACCACTAGTTCAACTTAGACCTTGTTCCCAAAAAATCTGCATGGCACCATGGCAGCTTAAAATTCCAAAAAATACCAAAAGGACACAAAACATCACGCAGAAAGAGGTAATCAACTTCAAATATTTTGTTAGGAGCATTTGTACCTCCAAATGTTTGAAATGTTTGTTTCAAAAGACAGAAAAACGCATATAGGCTACTTTGTGAAATATCTTACAGACCCAACCCAACGCTTCTTGGTCATCGTCGGTTTAACTTAACCAGTTGTCGGCCTTTCTATGTTAGGTGTACCAGTCTGCAGTGTAGGCTAGTGCTGAGCAACACCCTATTAATTTATCACAGGCTCCAAAGGGGGTGATTGTGTAGCAATCAACATGTATAAAAATGAAATTTGTAGTTAATAGTCAATTGCAAATTATAACTTATGTCCAAGATTGTGTGTGTTGCCTTGTAACGTCGGCGTATGATTTACTGGTGTGTTTGAGATTAGCGTCACTGTTTCCTTTTGTAACTTGTGTCAAGATATTTGTGTGTCCTGCTGTGCGCCTGTTTGTGTTGTTTAGTGTCTCGTCATTTTTTCTCGTATGTATTGTATACCGCGTGTTTGTGCGCTTCATAAGCCCTTGTATATTTCTCACTCTCACTCTTACGTTTACTCTGAGCATCTTAGTCTCTGTCCCGTTAATAAAGTCAGATCGCCGCATTAACAAGTTCTGCACGAGTCTCCTAATAGCCCAAGGAAACAGTTAGCCTTTTTTGCATGTTAATAGTTAGGATTTGTCAACAGCCGATGACGCCAACATGCTTTAAACACTTTTGGTGGTCACTTTATATATAACGGCTTGCAGGCAGTGGTGGGATTCAGCCGGTTCGCACCAGTTCTATAGAATCGTCTCACGAAATTTTATGGGATCAGCGAACCGGTAGGCATTACTACTGTCAATGGACTTTTTGTAACAGAACCGGCTGAAAAATATGTCTTTTGTTATTGAACCGACTGCCAAAAAATTGGAATCCCACCACTGCTTGTCGGAGTTTTGACGAGATCTAGTTTAAAAGTTATCGAGCCTATTTGCTGGATCAGTAATAGTTTTGTAAGTGTGAGAAGACCATACTTGACATAAGTCATACTTTTTCGCTCAGGGGCGGCGTTAGCGACAAATTCAAAACGAAAACATACTCCTTTGGCGGGAGGATTGTTTGGGTTGGAGGAAAATCGTGCTGTAAATTCTTAAATTTCATGGTGGTTTTGAAGCTTTTTCAGCGTTATTAGTGAAATATCTAAGAAAATGCGGGTTGAATTGACGCAAGGAGCTATTTCGGTAAGTTATAACGGTAAAAATGAAGCATAAAAGTTCTGCAGGAGTATTTTATTAAACTTTGGTATATTTTGTTCTACTATTAAGCAAAATTGCTACTAACTGACTGTCTTGTGTTTGACAATAATATTGGTTGTCTTTAATGCTATTTTAAATCGTAATAAACATTTCAAAAGCGATCTAATAGCATTCTGAATGAAATTTTGGTTGTTTGATTTATTTCATCTTCAGTGTGTGGAAGAAATATGTATGAGGTCACTTTGCTGCAAAAAGAAGCAAATTCCTTTGACAATATGTGTTTAGTATGCAACAATGGAGGGTGTTGGTTTCTCATAGTGACAATTCAATCCTAAACAAAACGTCTTTCTTCAATTGACACCCTTAACTTTATTCAAACTAGGGTTTATCTATTTCTTGACTTTTTCGTTTCTCGAGAAGCTAGAGATTAAAATTTCATTACTTGTGAATCTCGAGAGTCTCGAAATTTTTACTTAAGCCGATTTTCTAACAAAAACAAACAAAAAAATTTATTTCAATTTGTACACCTTTTTGCTAGTAGCAAAACCCTAAGCCCAAACAAATGATAGACGAGGCAAAATGGGCAGTCATTGAGATTTGGAACAGGGAATGCCACCCAGGCTCTTTACTGCCAATTAAAAAACAACAATAACACTAAGTTTTTCTTTTTAAAGCAAATTGCTCCACTGAGGCATGCAAAATTTGTGAACCTGTGGGTTGCCCTGGAAATAAAATCTATGTAGAAGCTATTAGATCGCTTTCAAGTTTTTGCCAGCTAGATTGACACTAAAAATAAATAAAGAAACATTTCCCATGTTTCTCTCTTTCTATATTTTGACACAATTGATGTAGAGTGACTCGAAATTTGAGAGGACTGTCTCAACTGCCAACAGAATCAGTCAGTAAATTAGAAAGTAGGAATATATATTTCGCCTAATAATGGCATCATCAGTTCCTGAAAAACGCAATAGATCAACACCAAAATATCAAGAATGTAAAACAAACACAATGTTCTAAGCAACTCAACAACGCGAGTGTCGCCAAACGTGTTTTAAAACAGCATTAAAAACAATTAAAGAGACATTTTTTGATTTTTTTGTATTTTGTCACAATCGATGTAGAATCCTATTTGGTCGCTTTCAAATGTTTTTACGAGTTAAAATGGCATGAAAAACAATAAAAAACATTTCCCATTTTTTCTAAGATTATTAAACAAGAAATTTCAGTATTTATCGATTGTTTTTTATTCTTTTATCTTTTTCCCTCTTTTAGAAATGTACAAATTTCCTTTTTCTGCTTTTCCTATCTTTTTCTGTTTTTTTGCTTTTGGTGTTACTCAAAACTACTCATGTGCAAACTATTTTTTTGTTTCAAATAATATACACAAGTTTTCAAAATATACTATTATGATGATGTTTTTAGGCCTTGGGCAATGGTCGTGAACCAAGAGACCCTATTTTACAATGCCTTGGCACAAAGTTCGTAACTGGGTCTGGTGTGCCAAGATTGAGACTTGATTTGTCAGATGGGATTCACAGCTTTGCAAGTAAGTGCTTAGTTTTTAAACAGTAGATTAGATTTTATTTGTGTATAATTCTAAATATATATTGTGGCATGTTAGAAGAAACCAAAAGCTACAAACTGATTTAGTTTTTATGTTAAATTAAATCAACAAAAATTTGTTTTTCAATATGACCCAAAGAAACTCATAGAACAGGGGTTGGTAACCCTCGGGCCTGGAGCCGCTTTTCGGCTCTTTGATCCCCCTGATGTGGCTCAGTGTTTGAAATTACCAAATGTTTTGATTACACATTCTGTTACGATGATGTCAAACACAAAATTAAAAAATTAAAAACCCAGTGCAATAACATTAGCCAACCTGCTTCTAGTAGTTTACAATCGGGTTTACTTATGACAAAACATGGAGTCTGAAAAAGCAAACTTGAGGCTTTCATTGGCAGTACAATATCATGTAAAGAACTAAAGCTATTTACAAAATAAATAACGATATTTATTCACAGTTGTTATGTTAGGAACACACCTACATCATCTTGTGACGGATGGAAGTCTTCAGCAGCATACAGTGTTCAAACTCAAGCAATATCATTCAGCAGTCTTGCAGGGTTTAAAGTAAGATTAACTTTTGTTGAAGAGGACCTTGAATATTTTCACTTTGACTACATACTTACGTCCAACTGCAGGCCTGTGGGCCATTTGTGGCCCTAAATTTAATTTTGTTGACTTGTAAAAATCAAACATTTTCTGCTTCAACAAACTGTGCATAGACGCTTCATGAATGTAATTTAATTTTTTTAATTTATTTGTGAAAAACAGCCACCCTGTTTGTGTCACAAAACAGTTTAAACTGCAAATAAGTACAACCACAACAGTTTTACAATACGCTTCATGTACACCAATTTACCACTCAGTAATAAAAAACAAAAATTTCAACCACTTTGAAAATGGTACTTACTTAAATGATTTTGCATAGCCACAACCAACATTTATGCACTGGCCCATGGAGTTAGTTACCAGTTTTTAATTGCCTGCAAGAAAATAATTTGACCACACTGTACTACAAATTAACAATTTCGTTTGGTGCACCTAGCTACCTACCAGGTCCCACCAGTATGCCTGGACACATTGTTTAAGAACCACTGTTCTATTTGCATGCATTTGTACACAATGTGTGGCAAGCAATTTACAGTTAAGTTTATATTTATAGGAGAATTGTGGTTTGTCTCGATATTGAGATACTTCAATCAGCTGAGGAGGCTGGTGGAAAAATTGGTGAACCTGTTCGGTTTGCTGTTTCACAAAATGGCAAGTCCTATTAATTACTTGAATTGTAAAATTAGCGATTTAAGTTGGTATCATCAATTCATTATCTTGTTCAGCAGAGTCAAATTGCAGGAGATAATTTTGTTGGCCCGCGAAAGTCCCAACATTTTAATAACAACCATAAGTTTTGTTTTCAATAATTCAATGTTTTGAAAATGTGAGGATTAACACACACTAAATGTGATGTAATAAAGGGTTGTGCTTCTGTAAAGCGTTCGGGGGGATTTTTGCGCTTGAGTGAAAACTGAATGTTTTTGACAGCTTCTACTTAGTAAATAACTATAAAATATAAAGATAAACTTATTTATAGATAAAAAAGGTGTATAGTTACCCTAGATCAGTAGTTCCCAAACTTTTTTCTTTTTGGGCGCACTTTAGAAAAAACAAAAATTATTTGGCGCACTTTGAACATTTGAATAAAAAATATACCTATGGAAATTGTAATAACTTTGTTAAAATGGCACAGCAAATTAGCTGACAAAGACAGTAACTATGAGGTCATAAAGCCGCTATACAGGTCACTCTCATAGTTAAATAGCCTAGTTGAACATCTCAGAGACGTGGAGCATGTTGGCCTAGTGGTCTAAGCACCTGGTACTACTACTCTACTTGATTGATTTTAATTTCAATATTTTTTGCGGCACACCTAATGACATAAAATTTAAACCTTGGCCTGACTCTAGGGCAGTGGTTCCCAACCAGGGCCCTTGGCCCCCCAAGGGGGGCACGAGCTGTGGTCCGGGGGGCCACAGGTGTAGATTCACCAGAAACACCCACTAAAAACCATTTTCTTTTTACAATTATTCCCCAATTTAATCGACTAGTTCACATACTATTTGTCTATAGTGAGGTTTTTTACAATTACAGATTCTTATTTACGCTACTGGACCTGTTTAAAGCTGAAATTAGTACCAAATTTCAACACGAGATTGCCATTTACATTTTTAGGGGGGCCACAGGTCCGGTAGGGTCACTTGAGGGTGGCCATGAAGCCCAAAAGTTACCTTTAGGGGGCCATGGTCCATGAAAGCTTGGGAACCACTGCTCTAGGGTAACTATAACTTTAACAAAATAAAGTTGGACCACACTGATCTAGTTTATAAGAGTTGAATCATGTGTGACATACGATTTGACTTATTACAGCTGCCTATGGGCATGAGACTTTACCCCTTACAACCAGACCAGGTGTTGAGGATTTATACCTGGATGCCGTGTAGTGCTGTCAATTCATCAACATACTAACACCCATTTGACCCTGGACAAATGCTTTCCTGTGTGAAATATTAATCTTCATGCAAATTAGAAGACACCAAAAAACTGTATCTTTATGGGTGTTTTTACCAAAATTCTTCATGATCAATACTGTAGACCACATGCAGTTAACTGGTGCACTGTTTTGCATTAAGCATGAGATTTAGTAGAATTGTATTGTTCAGTTATTATTGTGTCTCATTTTTTACTATTTTATTATGTTGACGTTAGCTAGTGCCATCCATATTGCTTGTTTTTACAATTTTATCGCCTTTGACCGATTTGAAGAAGTTTTTGCTATTGCCATATTCGTGTTATTATTGTACTGTATTGGTGTTAATAGTGCTCGTAAATAAGTGCCTTACTTCTTGTTTTTTTTCCATACACAGGTGGAATATTAAATGTTCAGTTCTGCAATATATCACTGTGTTGACCTCACAGCACTAAACTTTCACATGTTTATCGTGTAAAATGAATTCTATCCACAAGAATAAGTTCCTGCCAGTAAAGACAAATGATGCAAAGTAACTATAATACGAACTTTACAAAATAGGCAAAAGTGTACGAGCAATAGCACCATGTGTTTAACTCAGGGGTGGGGAACCTACTCAGTACTGCGGGCCGCATGAATTGCACAACATTTTCGGGCGGGTCAAATATTTTTTTATGTTCAAATTCCGTGTAATAATACCCTAAGCACAAAAGTGATTTTATATTTCATCGCTCCAGATTTGATTTTTTCTTTGCTGTTACTTGTTTGCAACAAACAAGGCTTACAGGTTCATCACTTAATTCGACTAAAATCTGTCCATTCTTTCTGGAACACCCTAGCTCCATTTAAAACTAACACCACATGGCAAATGATTTGTTACTGGAAGAAGAGACAATCGAGTGACTGTTACGTCACAAATACAGCAAGTGGTTGAATGTGTGGCAATTTTAATAAGTTTGGCGTCAAATATAGAAATGTCGAAGTCTTTTCAAGTAAATATTTGTACATAAACATTTTATTATTGTTTTTTATGCTACGTTTTATGCTGTACTTTAACAAAATTGTGACGCGGGCCACTTTCAAAAGGCAAGCGGGCCGCAGGTTCCCCAGCCCTGGTTTAACTTTTTCAACTTCCGACAAAAGATCAGTAGTGCATTTAAATTGGACCCTCGTAAAACAACTACTTTGGTGTAGCAGCACCCCTGATTCACTGTTAGCAAAATTGCATTAGGTCGGAAGCGGTGTGCGTGGACAAATAAATAATTCGGACTTTATTTGGCAACATGTGAACTTTTAATAACGTAACAACATACTATGTGCTTAAATCAGGGAGTCGAACCGGAACTGAACCCGAACCCGCGAACCGGTTTGAGCAGTTAATTTCATTAAACCCGAACCGAACCCGAACCGAACCCGAACCGCTAATTTCGATTTTCAAAAAACCCGAACCCGAGTTGAACCCCATGTTTTGTTTGGCGTTGGACCCGAACCGGAACTGAACCAGTAAAAACTGCAATCTGTTTCATTTTTTTTTCAAAACAGCGCACGCGAGGTAACACTTATAGGGGGTGTCAAAAATAACAGTGCACTATCAAAATTCTTCTGGAGTTTTATAAGGCCAGGTATAGATGGTCGGTAGATTAAATTGAAACAAATAAAACTTTGAACCGGTTTAAAAACCGCAAACCGGTTCGGACCGGATATTTTCCCTAAACCGGAACAAAACCCGAACCCGAAAATATACATTTTTAAAATCCTGAACCGAACCCGAACCCATAAAAGCAAAACGAAGTGAACCCGAACCGAACCTGAACCCATATGACAAGCGGTTCGACTCCCTGGCTTAAATTGCTTGTATAGGCAAATAACATTAGATTAGTTGGCAGAGTAGGCCTATGGTATATTTGACTTTTTTTGCAAACACCACTTCATGCGTGCATGTAGATCTGCAATGCTAGTCAGATAACTTCTAATTTTGAAAAGCGTTACGTAGGCTATGTTTGGTCAGTCGATCCCGACATTAAAGTTTAGTAGTATACTCAGTGGTGGGATTCAGACGGTTCGCACCGGTTCTATAGAACCGTCTCACGAAATTCTATAAGATCAGCGAACCGGTTAGCATTACTGGTTACTGCAAATGGACTTTTTGTAACAGAACCGGCTGAAAAATATATAACTTTTGAATAGAACTGACAAAAAGTTTGAATCCTACCACTGAGTATACTACTGAAACCACTAAAACCTATCGATAGATTATTATGAACACCATCTTACTAAACATAGAAATCATATCGGTTTTGCGCTCTTGTGCGACATTAGTGGCAAATAAGTAACGAAAGAAAAATCATTTGGCGGGAGGAATGCAAGTTGGAGGGAAATCTTGGCGTGATTTATGATCGCTGTTTTGAGGCAATTTTGCGTTCTTGGGAAATACTCTGGCAAAATGCCGTTCAAATTAACCGAAGGAGCTATTTCGGTAAGTACTTCTGATCTTAAACGTGCATTTCTAAGCTTAAATGTTTTGCTGGAATAATTTTGTATGCTGTTCTTATTCTTACAAATTTGAGACTGCTCCCCCAAACTAACTGACTCTCTTGTGTTTGGAAAACATATATTCAGTCTTGCGAGATAAAGAGTCCAGTCTTGGACATCACACCTTTGACTAGACTAGAGTTAAAGACCCTGTTTTTTTGTTAATGGTAAAATAGTAAGTCAAAGGTCAAAGCCTTACATATTCATAATATAATGTGTGCATTTTGATTCAAGTTTAAACTTGACCAATTCTATAATAAATGTTTTAATTGTTAAACCTGGAGGTGAATATTGCATTTTCAGCGTATGTTCATTTAAACCAGCGTGGTCCAACTGCAGGCCCGCAGGCCAATAGTGGCTCGCGAGATTATTTTGTCGGCCCACAAAAGTCCCAAAATTTTAATGACAACTATAAGTTTTGTTTTCAATAATTCGATGTTTTTAAAATGTGAGGATTAACACACACTAAATACTGCAAAATCTTCTGTTGTGACACATGACAAGGCATTGTTATGGGGTCACGTCTAAAACTGCGGGCCCGCTTGTCCCACTTGGCCCGCTTGGCCCAGCACTTGGCCCGTTTTTCCCTGCGAGAGACAGGCCAAGCAATGGATATTGTGGGCTAGCAGTTTTTCCTTGCAAGAGACGCGACAAGCACTGGATACAGCGGGCCCGCAGTTTTT
>NW_027648919.1:7500-10000 GCF_965637545.1 Phallusia mammillata
CCGACCGGGCCGGCGTTTCGTCGCGCCCGACACGTCTTGGCGACTCTGGGTAACTCAGCGGATCGCACGGTCTCGCACCGGCGACGGATCATTCAAGTGTCTGCCCTATCAACTTTCGTCGGTAGGGTATCGGCCTACCGAGGTTCTTACGGGTGACGGGGAATCAGGGTTCGATTCCGGAGAGGGAGCCTGAGAAACGGCTACCACATCCAAGGAAGGCAGCAGGCGCGCAAATTACCCATTCCCGACGCGGGGAGGTAGTGACGAAAAATAACAATACAGGACTCTAAACGAGGCCCTGTAATTGGAATGAGCACACTTTAAAACCTTTAACGAGTATCCATTGGAGGGCAAGTCTGGTGCCAGCAGCCGCGGTAATTCCAGCTCCAAAAGTGTATATTTAAGTTGTTGCGGTTAAAAAGCTCGTAGTTGGATCTTGGGCGCAGGCGGCCGGTCCGTCGCAAGGCGTGCACTGGCCGCACCTGGCCCTCACCCCCGGCGCTCCGCCGGTGCCCTTGACTGAGTGTCGGCGGCGGCCGGGACGTTTACTTTGAAAAAATTAGAGTGTTCAAAGCAGGCGGCTCGCCTGAATAATGGTGCATGGAATAATGGAATAGGACCTCGGTTCTATTTTGTTGGTTTTCGGAGCGCGAGGTAATGATTAAGAGGGACGGACGGGGGCATTCGTACTGTGCCGCTAGAGGTGAAATTCTTGGATCGGCGCAAGACGAGCGACTGCGAAAGCATTTGCCAAGAATGTTTTCTTTAATCAAGAGCGAAAGTCAGAGGTTCGAAGACGATCAGATACCGTCCTAGTTCTGACTATAAACGATGCCAACCAGCGATCGGGGGGCGTTAGTTTGACGACCTCCCCGGCAGCTTGCGGGAAACCAAAGTCTTTGGGTTCCGGGGGAAGTATGGTTGCAAAGCTGAAACTTAAAGGAATTGACGGAAGGGCACCACCAGGCGTGGAGCCTGCGGCTTAATTTGACTCAACACGGGGAATCTCACCCGGCCCGGACACAGTGAGGATTGACAGATTGAGAGCTCTTTCTTGATTCTGTGGGTGGTGGTGCATGGCCGTTCTTAGTTGGTGGAGCGATTTGTCTGGTTAATTCCGATAACGAACGAGACTCTGGCTTGCTAACTAGTTACGCGACCCGATCGGTCGGCGTTTAACTTCTTAGAGGGACTAGTGGCGTTTAGCCACACGAGATTGAGCAATAACAGGTCTGTGATGCCCTTAGATGTTCGGGGCCGCACGCGCGCTACACTGACCGGATCAGCGTGTGCTCGCCTTGGCCGAAAGGTCCGGGTAACCCGCTGAACCCCGGTCGTGCTAGGGATAGGGAATTGCAATTGTTTCCCTTGAACGAGGAATGCCCAGTAAGCGCGAGTCATCAGCTCGCGTTGATTACGTCCCTGCCCTTTGTACACACCGCCCGTCGCTACTACCGATTGAATGGTTTAGTGAGGTCCTCCGATTGGACCTGGCGCGGTCGGCAACGGCCGGGCCGGTGTCCGAGAAGACGATCTAACTTGATCATTTAGAGGAAGTAAAAGTCGTAACAAGGTTTCCGTAGGTGAACCTGCGGAAGGATCATTAACGGTCGACGTTGGGCGTCAGCGCACAACGGTCGAGGCGAGGCTCGAGAAACGGCTGCGACCGCACGTGCGTCACTCCAATGTGCGCGCGTGCGCGACCGCCCGAACGGCGAAGGTACCCCGGCCGCTGCCGGGATCCCAACGCCACCGGTCACCTGGTAAATTGCGCGCCGAGTGCCAGCTCCGCGAAGCCGGCTTCATGCGTCGGCGAACCGACTAGGTCGGGTCGACCGCTCGGCGCCAGTAATTTTCGAATGCTACCACATTGTGCGCGGCGCAGTGCAGAACAAATGTCAATCGAGGGCTCTTGGCGGTGGATCACTCGGCTCGCGAGTCGATGAAGGACGCAGCTAGCTGCGTGAATTAATGTGAATTGCAGGACACATTGAGCATCGACGTTCTGAACGCAAATTGCGGCGTCGGGTCAATCCCGGAGCCGCGCCCGCCTCAGGGTCGCGTTTCAAACGCTCCCGCGCGGTTTGTCTCCCCTAAAAAGGAGAAGCCGCGTCGGGCTGGTGCGGTGTCGGCTGGCGGTCCGTACGGGCGCGCTGGTCGTCCCGCTTATGACAGCACGAACTGCCTACTGCGTGCAATTTGGGTTGCGACGCGGCACGGCGACGCAGGCGAGCGAGTCTCGCGAGTCGGCCTCGAAGAGGACTGCGGCTCGCGAGCTCGCCCTGCCAGTCAAGCGCCCGCCGTCTAATGCCCGTCGCAGAACGCCCGCCGCCGCGGTAGGCTGCTCGTCGACGAACGCCTGGAGCTGGGCTCCAATTTTCGGCCTGAGGTCGGACGAGGTTACCCGCTGAATTTAAGCATATTACTAAGCGGAGGAAAAGAAACTAACGAGGATTCCCTCAGTAACGGCGAGTGAAGCGGGATGTGCCCATCGCCGAAT
>NW_027648919.1:22500-24477 GCF_965637545.1 Phallusia mammillata
CTAAGTACGCGCTCTCGTACAGTGAAACTGCGAATGGCTCATTAAATCAGTTATGGTTCATTTGATCGTACATCGTACGTGGATACCTGTACAAAATCTAGAGCTAATACATGCGGCAGGCGCCTGCCTCACGGCGGGCGTGCATTTATCAGTCCAAAAACCGACCGGGCCGGCGTTTCGTCGCGCCCGACACGTCTTGGCGACTCTGGGTAACTCAGCGGATCGCACGGTCTCGCACCGGCGACGGATCATTCAAGTGTCTGCCCTATCAACTTTCGTCGGTAGGGTATCGGCCTACCGAGGTTCTTACGGGTGACGGGGAATCAGGGTTCGATTCCGGAGAGGGAGCCTGAGAAACGGCTACCACATCCAAGGAAGGCAGCAGGCGCGCAAATTACCCATTCCCGACGCGGGGAGGTAGTGACGAAAAATAACAATACAGGACTCTAAACGAGGCCCTGTAATTGGAATGAGCACACTTTAAAACCTTTAACGAGTATCCATTGGAGGGCAAGTCTGGTGCCAGCAGCCGCGGTAATTCCAGCTCCAAAAGTGTATATTTAAGTTGTTGCGGTTAAAAAGCTCGTAGTTGGATCTTGGGCGCAGGCGGCCGGTCCGTCGCAAGGCGTGCACTGGCCGCACCTGGCCCTCACCCCCGGCGCTCCGCCGGTGCCCTTGACTGAGTGTCGGCGGCGGCCGGGACGTTTACTTTGAAAAAATTAGAGTGTTCAAAGCAGGCGGCTCGCCTGAATAATGGTGCATGGAATAATGGAATAGGACCTCGGTTCTATTTTGTTGGTTTTCGGAGCGCGAGGTAATGATAAGAGGGACGGACGGGGGCATTCGTACTGTGCCGCTAGAGGTGAAATTCTTGGATCGGCGCAAGACGAGCGACTGCGAAAGCATTTGCCAAGAATGTTTTCTTTAATCAAGAGCGAAAGTCAGAGGTTCGAAGACGATCAGATACCGTCCTAGTTCTGACTATAAACGATGCCAACCAGCGATCGGGGGGCGTTAGTTTGACGACCTCCCCGGCAGCTTGCGGGAAACCAAAGTCTTTGGGTTCGGGGGAAGTATGGTTGCAAAGCTGAAACTTAAAGGAATTGACGGAAGGGCACCACCAGGCGTGGAGCCTGCGGCTTAATTTGACTCAACACGGGGAATCTCACCCGGCCCGGACACAGTGAGGATTGACAGATTGAGAGCTCTTTCTTGATTCTGTGGGTGGTGGTGCATGGCCGTTCTTAGTTGGTGGAGCGATTTGTCTGGTTAATTCCGATAACGAACGAGACTCTGGCTTGCTAACTAGTTACGCGACCCGATCGGTCGGCGTTTAACTTCTTAGAGGGACTAGTGGCGTTTAGCCACACGAGATTGAGCAATAACAGGTCTGTGATGCCCTTGAGATGTTCGGGGCCGCACGCGCGCTACACTGACCGGATCAGCGTGTGCTCGCCTTGGCCGAAAGGTCCGGGTAACCCGCTGAACCCCGGTCGTGCTAGGGATAGGGAATTGCAATTGTTTCCCTTGAACGAGGAATGCCCAGTAAGCGCGAGTCATCAGCTCGCGTTGATTACGTCCCTGCCCTTTGTACACACCGCCCGTCGCTACTACCGATTGAATGGTTTAGTGAGGTCCTCCGATTGGACCTGGCGCGGTCGGCAACGGCCGGGCCGGTGTCCGAGAAGACGATCTAACTTGATCATTTAGAGGAAGTAAAAGTCGTAACAAGGTTTCCGTAGGTGAACCTGCGGAAGGATCATTAACGGTCGACGTTGGGCGTCAGCGCACAACGGTCGAGGCGAGGCTCGAGAAACGGCTGCGACCGCACGTGCGTCACTCCAATGTGCGCGCGTGCGCGACCGCCCGAACGGCGAAGGTACCCCGGCCGCTGCCGGATCCCAACGCCACCGGTCACCTGGTAAATTGCGCGCCGAGTGCCAGCTCCGCGAAGCCGGCTTCATGCGTCGGCGAACC
>NW_027648920.1:0-24447 GCF_965637545.1 Phallusia mammillata
TTTGAGAGCATGATTTTGTCCAGCTGCAAGTCAATAAATCCACTTTCATCAACAGTTATAGCAAATTTACTGTGTTTGAAGCCTCGCAAGGCCTTGTCTAAGTGTAATTGGGTGTCCTGCAATGCAAACAAATCATTTTTAAGGCCTAACAGCAAGCCAAGAGCTGCAAAAAGTCTTTTAATGCATAAAAACGACGGCCCCCACTAGCGTTTTAAAAAATTCATTTAAAAACCGTCGGTTGGCGCGGTCATAGTGCAAGAGCCATCGTCATCACACAAAGATCGTATGCGCACATCGTACTTTAACCGAACGGAAGCAATCCATAATTAATTAAAAACGCAATTTAAACGCTTTTGCAAGATAATTTTTCAAGTTTTAGTATCATTGATACACGCTGCAACCATTTTCAAGCATATTTTATGCGAATTTGCCTTCGAATCGGTTTGACCGTTACCGTTAATTAGTCACAAAACGCTTGTATTTTTTGGTAATTTTCGATTTATTTGATTGATTTAAAGCCGACTCACCGGACAAAAACGTCCTGATTAAAAAAAGGAAAACTGCACCCCCCGCCGATCACAAAAAACTTGTGGTCTCCAACTCGAGTGGGCGCCAAAACCAATCGCCGCTGCTATGGAGACGGCGTCCCTGCCTAATTGGGTTTTTGGGGGGGTTTTTGGGGTAAGCGAGCTCTATCTTGGTGCGCTAAAGGTCCAGTCCTGCTCAGAGCACTTGTTGGCAGGCTCCAAACCAACAAAAGCACCCCGATCTTCCTCCCTGACGCAGATTTGAGCTGTTTTCAAAACAGCTCCTAAACTAATTTTCAGCCAAAGATATTTCCGGTTCAAAAGCACCCCCACTCTTAATTTTTCCTCCAATAGAACAACCAAAAAATTCTCTTTCCAACCATACCAATTTTCAGCACACAAGCAGTTGCCAATCGTGATTTATTGCACACCGAAACAGGGTAAATTTAAAGAAAACAAAATTAAAAACTATAGTTAATTTTAGCAAAAATTTTACAAAACATGAACTGATACAATGAAATCTATGTCAATCCACAGAATAAAGAACAATAAAGAAAAAAATCACCACCAAAATTGCCAAAAGAGGATTTGAAAAATGACACATTTTGACGAAGCTGTTTTAGTGTGCTCATGCAGCAAATCACTTAATTGCAATAGGATACACTTGAAATTAGAAATAAACAATTGTGTTCAGTCACCCAAGACCCTTTCCTGGTTGAAATGCCAGCCTTGCAGCCCGCAGCACACACAAATTGCAATACAGATGGCAAAAAGCCTAATCGAAAGCAAAAATGATTTCAATTGAGGTGCAAAGTGTTTTATTTGAATGAAAAATAGCCCTGGGGCCATTGAAAGCCGGTACTGATTGAACGGGGATTCACTTCAGCTTGGGCACAGGTCATTTTAAATCACAATTCAACCAAAACAACAAATGGCAATGCTTTGCAGCAAATGCTGTCGGTCAGCACATGTGCTGCTGCTTGCTGTAGTGTGGTGCCTTTAGGGACCCAAGAGCACCAGGAGAGGCCAATGTCAGCTGAGGAGCCAACCTTGAACATGCCAAGTGCTGTCTGCCAGTCCAGAAGGCCCAGAGTGAGGGAGAAAAACCTGCCTTGCAAGCATGTGACTTCAATTCGCCCTAATCGGCACCATAGATACGGACCTTTGCAGCGAGGTGTTTTACCACAACAGGCAGAAAAAGAGAGCCCAGACTGGTCACAGTTCCTGGACACAATAGGGTTGCATGTCACCAACTTGCTCGCTGCCCTGCTTTCCACTTTGCTCCAGTGCTTTCGCTCGTATACTGCATACTGACCTTCGGCAAGTAACCTGGCACAACAGAAAGGTTCACATTTAAATTCTGCACAGTTCAGTCAACTTTTAGTGGCTCACACTGAATGAAAACCAAGCACACTATTTATTTCTGCCATATGAACTGTTTCCAACTCTTTTATAAGCAACCTTTCGCTATGTGGTGGCTCGAAAATGAAAAGGATTTATGGTAATTTTTTTACATGCCTTTCTTACATGTCTCGGGTGGAAAACAATGATGTGGGACCCACAACAAGTGACACAGAAAACCAGCAAAGTGCGGGGAGGTTGAGCCTTAAATTGTGGTAACCAAAGCAGGTTTACTCAACTGCCAGACTGATCTGTCTTTTGTGAAACCTCCGCACAACAGCCCTGACAAAATGCTAACGGACATAGGCAAGCACGGCGAAAGCCTGTGTTGACAAATTTCAAAGTGTCTGCTGCCCAAAAGGTTACTTGTATACGGGCTAAACACAAGTGTCAGTGACCTGATACAAGGCCCAGGGCCTTGGAAGCTCCGGTCACACAGGTGTCAGCAAAAATCTATTTGCTGCAATGGCTTCAGAAAGGGCAGTTTTAAAATCACACAAATCTCGAAAAATAAAACCATTGGGAATGCTTAGAGCTGGGGTGTACAACTTTATATGTCTGTGGCATATAGATCCTCACAGCAGGACCCTTGTTTTCATTCTCAAGAGCTTCTACAGGCCAAGAACAACAAAACAAATCGGTGCCGGAACTGAACCAGCCTTGTAATCATTTTGCTCGCCTTAAAAAGGGCAATTTAACAAGTTTTGACACTTACCGGGTACCGACATGTTTGTAAACATTTTTTCCAGGCAAGAACCACCAGTTGTAGCCAGAAACCTGCGCTGCTGGGGCTTTGAGAGCATGATTTTGTCCAGCTGCAAGTCAATAAATCCACTTTCATCAACAGTTATAGCAAATTTACTGTGTTTGAAGCCTCGCAAGGCCTTGTCTAAGTGTAATTGGGTGTCCTGCAATGCAAACAAATCATTTTTAAGGCCTAACAGCAAGCCAAGAGCTGCAAAAAGTCTTTTAATGCATAAAAACGACGGCCCCCACTAGCGTTTTAAAAAATTCATTTAAAAACCGTCGGTTGGCGCGGTCATAGTGCAAGAGCCATCGTCATCACACAAAGATCGTATGCGCACATCGTACTTTAACCGAACGGAAGCAATCCATAATTAATTAAAAACGCAATTTAAACGCTTTTGCAAGATAATTTTTCAAGTTTTAGTATCATTGATACACGCTGCAACCATTTTCAAGCATATTTTATGCGAATTTGCCTTCGAATCGGTTTGACCGTTACCGTTAATTAGTCACAAAACGCTTGTATTTTTTGGTAATTTTCGATTTATTTGATTGATTTAAAGCCGACTCACCGGACAAAAACGTCCTGATTAAAAAAAGGAAAACTGCACCCCCCGCCGATCACAAAAAACTTGTGGTCTCCAACTCGAGTGGGCGCCAAAACCAATCGCCGCTGCTATGGAGACGGCGTCCCTGCCTAATTGGGTTTTGGGGGGGTTTTTGGGGTAAGCGAGCTCTATCTTGGTGCGCTAAAGGTCCAGTCCTGCTCAGAGCACTTGTTGGCAGGCTCCAAACCAACAAAAGCACCCCGATCTTCCTCCCTGACGCAGATTTGAGCTGTTTTCAAAACAGCTCCTAAACTAATTTTCAGCCAAAGATATTTCCGGTTCAAAAGCACCCCCACTCTTAATTTTTCCTCCAATAGAACAACCAAAAAATTCTCTTTCCAACCATACCAATTTTCAGCACACAAGCAGTTGCCAATCGTGATTTATTGCACACCGAAACAGGGTAAATTTAAAGAAAACAAAATTAAAAACTATAGTTAATTTTAGCAAAAATTTTACAAAACATGAACTGATACAATGAAATCTATGTCAATCCACAGAATAAAGAACAATAAAGAAAAAAATCACCACCAAAATTGCCAAAAGAGGATTTGAAAAATGACACATTTTGACGAAGCTGTTTTAGTGTGCTCATGCAGCAAATCACTTAATTGCAATAGGATACACTTGAAATTAGAAATAAACAATTGTGTTCAGTCACCCAAGACCCTTTCCTGGTTGAAATGCCAGCCTTGCAGCCCGCAGCACACACAAATTGCAATACAGATGGCAAAAAGCCTAATCGAAAGCAAAAATGATTTCAATTGAGGTGCAAAGTGTTTTATTTGAATGAAAAATAGCCCTGGGGCCATTGAAAGCCGGTACTGATTGAACGGGGATTCACTTCAGCTTGGGCACAGGTCATTTTAAATCACAATTCAACCAAAACAACAAATGGCAATGCTTTGCAGCAAATGCTGTCGGTCAGCACATGTGCTGCTGCTTGCTGTAGTGTGGTGCCTTTAGGGACCCAAGAGCACCAGGAGAGGCCAATGTCAGCTGAGGAGCCAACCTTGAACATGCCAAGTGCTGTCTGCCAGTCCAGAAGGCCCAGAGTGAGGGAGAAAAACCTGCCTTGCAAGCATGTGACTTCAATTCGCCCTAATCGGCACCATAGATACGGACCTTTGCAGCGAGGTGTTTTACCACAACAGGCAGAAAAAGAGAGCCCAGACTGGTCACAGTTCCTGGACACAATAGGGTTGCATGTCACCAACTTGCTCGCTGCCCTGCTTTCCACTTTGCTCCAGTGCTTTCGCTCGTATACTGCATACTGACCTTCGGC
Organism: Phallusia mammillata; assembly: GCF_965637545.1. NCBI lineage: Eukaryota > Metazoa > Chordata > Ascidiacea > Phlebobranchia > Ascidiidae > Phallusia > Phallusia mammillata. Next base: position 4,569 of record NW_027648920.1, read on the forward strand.
AAGTAACCTGGCACAACAGAAAGGTTCACATTTAAATTCTGCACAGTTCAGTCAACTTTTAGTGGCTCACACTGAATGAAAACCAAGCACACTATTTATTTCTGCCATATGAACTGTTTCCAACTCTTTTATAAGCAACCTTTCGCTATGTGGTGGCTCGAAAATGAAAAGGATTTATGGTAATTTTTTTACATGCCTTTCTTACATGTCTCGGGTGGAAAACAATGATGTGGGACCCACAACAAGTGACACAGAAAACCAGCAAAGTGCGGGGAGGTTGAGCCTTAAATTGTGGTAACCAAAGCAGGTTTACTCAACTGCCAGACTGATCTGTCTTTTGTGAAACCTCCGCACAACAGCCCTGACAAAATGCTAACGGACATAGGCAAGCACGGCGAAAGCCTGTGTTGACAAATTTCAAAGTGTCTGCTGCCCAAAAGGTTACTTGTATACGGGCTAAACACAAGTGTCAGTGACCTGATACAAGGCCCAGGGCCTTGGAAGCTCCGGTCACACAGGTGTCAGCAAAAATCTATTTGCTGCAATGGCTTCAGAAAGGGCAGTTTTAAAATCACACAAATCTCGAAAAATAAAACCATTGGGAATGCTTAGAGCTGGGGTGTACAACTTTATATGTCTGTGGCATATAGATCCTCACAGCAGGACCCTTGTTTTCATTCTCAAGAGCTTCTACAGGCCAAGAACAACAAAACAAATCGGTGCCGGAACTGAACCAGCCTTGTAATCATTTTGCTCGCCTTAAAAAGGGCAATTTAACAAGTTTTGACACTTACCGGGTACCGACATGTTTGTAAACATTTTTTCCAGGCAAGAACCACCAGTTGTAGCCAGAAACCTGCGCTGCTGGGGCTTTGAGAGCATGATTTTGTCCAGCTGCAAGTCAATAAATCCACTTTCATCAACAGTTATAGCAAATTTACTGTGTTTGAAGCCTCGCAAGGCCTTGTCTAAGTGTAATTGGGTGTCCTGCAATGCAAACAAATCATTTTTAAGGCCTAACAGCAAGCCAAGAGCTGCAAAAAGTCTTTTAATGCATAAAAACGACGGCCCCCACTAGCGTTTTAAAAAATTCATTTAAAAACCGTCGGTTGGCGCGGTCATAGTGCAAGAGCCATCGTCATCACACAAAGATCGTATGCGCACATCGTACTTTAACCGAACGGAAGCAATCCATAATTAATTAAAAACGCAATTTAAACGCTTTTGCAAGATAATTTTTCAAGTTTTAGTATCATTGATACACGCTGCAACCATTTTCAAGCATATTTTATGCGAATTTGCCTTCGAATCGGTTTGACCGTTACCGTTAATTAGTCACAAAACGCTTGTATTTTTTGGTAATTTTCGATTTATTTGATTGATTTAAAGCCGACTCACCGGACAAAAACGTCCTGATTAAAAAAAGGAAAACTGCACCCCCCGCCGATCACAAAAAACTTGTGGTCTCCAACTCGAGTGGGCGCCAAAACCAATCGCCGCTGCTATGGAGACGGCGTCCCTGCCTAATTGGGTTTTGGGGGGGTTTTTGGGGTAAGCGAGCTCTATCTTGGTGCGCTAAAGGTCCAGTCCTGCTCAGAGCACTTGTTGGCAGGCTCCAAACCAACAAAAGCACCCCGATCTTCCTCCCTGACGCAGATTTGAGCTGTTTTCAAAACAGCTCCTAAACTAATTTTCAGCCAAAGATATTTCCGGTTCAAAAGCACCCCCACTCTTAATTTTTCCTCCAATAGAACAACCAAAAAATTCTCTTTCCAACCATACCAATTTTCAGCACACAAGCAGTTGCCAATCGTGATTTATTGCACACCGAAACAGGGTAAATTTAAAGAAAACAAAATTAAAAACTATAGTTAATTTTAGCAAAAATTTTACAAAACATGAACTGATACAATGAAATCTATGTCAATCCACAGAATAAAGAACAATAAAGAAAAAAATCACCACCAAAATTGCCAAAAGAGGATTTGAAAAATGACACATTTTGACGAAGCTGTTTTAGTGTGCTCATGCAGCAAATCACTTAATTGCAATAGGATACACTTGAAATTAGAAATAAACAATTGTGTTCAGTCACCCAAGACCCTTTCCTGGTTGAAATGCCAGCCTTGCAGCCCGCAGCACACACAAATTGCAATACAGATGGCAAAAAGCCTAATCGAAAGCAAAAATGATTTCAATTGAGGTGCAAAGTGTTTTATTTGAATGAAAAATAGCCCTGGGGCCATTGAAAGCCGGTACTGATTGAACGGGGATTCACTTCAGCTTGGGCACAGGTCATTTTAAATCACAATTCAACCAAAACAACAAATGGCAATGCTTTGCAGCAAATGCTGTCGGTCAGCACATGTGCTGCTGCTTGCTGTAGTGTGGTGCCTTTAGGGACCCAAGAGCACCAGGAGAGGCCAATGTCAGCTGAGGAGCCAACCTTGAACATGCCAAGTGCTGTCTGCCAGTCCAGAAGGCCCAGAGTGAGGGAGAAAAACCTGCCTTGCAAGCATGTGACTTCAATTCGCCCTAATCGGCACCATAGATACGGACCTTTGCAGCGAGGTGTTTTACCACAACAGGCAGAAAAAGAGAGCCCAGACTGGTCACAGTTCCTGGACACAATAGGGTTGCATGTCACCAACTTGCTCGCTGCCCTGCTTTCCACTTTGCTCCAGTGCTTTCGCTCGTATACTGCATACTGACCTTCGGCAAGTAACCTGGCACAACAGAAAGGTTCACATTTAAATTCTGCACAGTTCAGTCAACTTTTAGTGGCTCACACTGAATGAAAACCAAGCACACTATTTATTTCTGCCATATGAACTGTTTCCAACTCTTTTATAAGCAACCTTTCGCTATGTGGTGGCTCGAAAATGAAAAGGATTTATGGTAATTTTTTTACATGCCTTTCTTACATGTCTCGGGTGGAAAACAATGATGTGGGACCCACAACAAGTGACACAGAAAACCAGCAAAGTGCGGGGAGGTTGAGCCTTAAATTGTGGTAACCAAAGCAGGTTTACTCAACTGCCAGACTGATCTGTCTTTTGTGAAACCTCCGCACAACAGCCCTGACAAAATGCTAACGGACATAGGCAAGCACGGCGAAAGCCTGTGTTGACAAATTTCAAAGTGTCTGCTGCCCAAAAGGTTACTTGTATACGGGCTAAACACAAGTGTCAGTGACCTGATACAAGGCCCAGGGCCTTGGAAGCTCCGGTCACACAGGTGTCAGCAAAAATCTATTTGCTGCAATGGCTTCAGAAAGGGCAGTTTTAAAATCACACAAATCTCGAAAAATAAAACCATTGGGAATGCTTAGAGCTGGGGTGTACAACTTTATATGTCTGTGGCATATAGATCCTCACAGCAGGACCCTTGTTTTCATTCTCAAGAGCTTCTACAGGCCAAGAACAACAAAACAAATCGGTGCCGGAACTGAACCAGCCTTGTAATCATTTTGCTCGCCTTAAAAAGGGCAATTTAACAAGTTTTGACACTTACCGGGTACCGACATGTTTGTAAACATTTTTTCCAGGCAAGAACCACCAGTTGTAGCCAGAAACCTGCGCTGCTGGGGCTTTGAGAGCATGATTTTGTCCAGCTGCAAGTCAATAAATCCACTTTCATCAACAGTTATAGCAAATTTACTGTGTTTGAAGCCTCGCAAGGCCTTGTCTAAGTGTAATTGGGTGTCCTGCAATGCAAACAAATCATTTTTAAGGCCTAACAGCAAGCCAAGAGCTGCAAAAAGTCTTTTAATGCATAAAAACGACGGCCCCCACTAGCGTTTTAAAAAATTCATTTAAAAACCGTCGGTTGGCGCGGTCATAGTGCAAGAGCCATCGTCATCACACAAAGATCGTATGCGCACATCGTACTTTAACCGAACGGAAGCAATCCATAATTAATTAAAAACGCAATTTAAACGCTTTTGCAAGATAATTTTTCAAGTTTTAGTATCATTGATACACGCTGCAACCATTTTCAAGCATATTTTATGCGAATTTGCCTTCGAATCGGTTTGACCGTTACCGTTAATTAGTCACAAAACGCTTGTATTTTTTGGTAATTTTCGATTTATTTGATTGATTTAAAGCCGACTCACCGGACAAAAACGTCCTGATTAAAAAAAGGAAAACTGCACCCCCCGCCGATCACAAAAAACTTGTGGTCTCCAACTCGAGTGGGCGCCAAAACCAATCGCCGCTGCTATGGAGACGGCGTCCCTGCCTAATTGGGTTTTGGGGGGGTTTTTGGGGTAAGCGAGCTCTATCTTGGTGCGCTAAAGGTCCAGTCCTGCTCAGAGCACTTGTTGGCAGGCTCCAAACCAACAAAAGCACCCCGATCTTCCTCCCTGACGCAGATTTGAGCTGTTTTCAAAACAGCTCCTAAACTAATTTTCAGCCAAAGATATTTCCGGTTCAAAAGCACCCCCACTCTTAATTTTTCCTCCAATAGAACAACCAAAAAATTCTCTTTCCAACCATACCAATTTTCAGCACACAAGCAGTTGCCAATCGTGATTTATTGCACACCGAAACAGGGTAAATTTAAAGAAAACAAAATTAAAAACTATAGTTAATTTTAGCAAAAATTTTACAAAACATGAACTGATACAATGAAATCTATGTCAATCCACAGAATAAAGAACAATAAAGAAAAAAATCACCACCAAAATTGCCAAAAGAGGATTTGAAAAATGACACATTTTGACGAAGCTGTTTTAGTGTGCTCATGCAGCAAATCACTTAATTGCAATAGGATACACTTGAAATTAGAAATAAACAATTGTGTTCAGTCACCCAAGACCCTTTCCTGGTTGAAATGCCAGCCTTGCAGCCCGCAGCACACACAAATTGCAATACAGATGGCAAAAAGCCTAATCGAAAGCAAAAATGATTTCAATTGAGGTGCAAAGTGTTTTATTTGAATGAAAAATAGCCCTGGGGCCATTGAAAGCCGGTACTGATTGAACGGGGATTCACTTCAGCTTGGGCACAGGTCATTTTAAATCACAATTCAACCAAAACAACAAATGGCAATGCTTTGCAGCAAATGCTGTCGGTCAGCACATGTGCTGCTGCTTGCTGTAGTGTGGTGCCTTTAGGGACCCAAGAGCACCAGGAGAGGCCAATGTCAGCTGAGGAGCCAACCTTGAACATGCCAAGTGCTGTCTGCCAGTCCAGAAGGCCCAGAGTGAGGGAGAAAAACCTGCCTTGCAAGCATGTGACTTCAATTCGCCCTAATCGGCACCATAGATACGGACCTTTGCAGCGAGGTGTTTTACCACAACAGGCAGAAAAAGAGAGCCCAGACTGGTCACAGTTCCTGGACACAATAGGGTTGCATGTCACCAACTTGCTCGCTGCCCTGCTTTCCACTTTGCTCCAGTGCTTTCGCTCGTATACTGCATACTGACCTTCGGCAAGTAACCTGGCACAACAGAAAGGTTCACATTTAAATTCTGCACAGTTCAGTCAACTTTTAGTGGCTCACACTGAATGAAAACCAAGCACACTATTTATTTCTGCCATATGAACTGTTTCCAACTCTTTTATAAGCAACCTTTCGCTATGTGGTGGCTCGAAAATGAAAAGGATTTATGGTAATTTTTTTACATGCCTTTCTTACATGTCTCGGGTGGAAAACAATGATGTGGGACCCACAACAAGTGACACAGAAAACCAGCAAAGTGCGGGGAGGTTGAGCCTTAAATTGTGGTAACCAAAGCAGGTTTACTCAACTGCCAGACTGATCTGTCTTTTGTGAAACCTCCGCACAACAGCCCTGACAAAATGCTAACGGACATAGGCAAGCACGGCGAAAGCCTGTGTTGACAAATTTCAAAGTGTCTGCTGCCCAAAAGGTTACTTGTATACGGGCTAAACACAAGTGTCAGTGACCTGATACAAGGCCCAGGGCCTTGGAAGCTCCGGTCACACAGGTGTCAGCAAAAATCTATTTGCTGCAATGGCTTCAGAAAGGGCAGTTTTAAAATCACACAAATCTCGAAAAATAAAACCATTGGGAATGCTTAGAGCTGGGGTGTACAACTTTATATGTCTGTGGCATATAGATCCTCACAGCAGGACCCTTGTTTTCATTCTCAAGAGCTTCTACAGGCCAAGAACAACAAAACAAATCGGTGCCGGAACTGAACCAGCCTTGTAATCATTTTGCTCGCCTTAAAAAGGGCAATTTAACAAGTTTTGACACTTACCGGGTACCGACATGTTTGTAAACATTTTTTCCAGGCAAGAACCACCAGTTGTAGCCAGAAACCTGCGCTGCTGGGGCTTTGAGAGCATGATTTTGTCCAGCTGCAAGTCAATAAATCCACTTTCATCAACAGTTATAGCAAATTTACTGTGTTTGAAGCCTCGCAAGGCCTTGTCTAAGTGTAATTGGGTGTCCTGCAATGCAAACAAATCATTTTTAAGGCCTAACAGCAAGCCAAGAGCTGCAAAAAGTCTTTTAATGCATAAAAACGACGGCCCCCACTAGCGTTTTAAAAAATTCATTTAAAAACCGTCGGTTGGCGCGGTCATAGTGCAAGAGCCATCGTCATCACACAAAGATCGTATGCGCACATCGTACTTTAACCGAACGGAAGCAATCCATAATTAATTAAAAACGCAATTTAAACGCTTTTGCAAGATAATTTTTCAAGTTTTAGTATCATTGATACACGCTGCAACCATTTTCAAGCATATTTTATGCGAATTTGCCTTCGAATCGGTTTGACCGTTACCGTTAATTAGTCACAAAACGCTTGTATTTTTTGGTAATTTTCGATTTATTTGATTGATTTAAAGCCGACTCACCGGACAAAAACGTCCTGATTAAAAAAAGGAAAACTGCACCCCCCGCCGATCACAAAAAACTTGTGGTCTCCAACTCGAGTGGGCGCCAAAACCAATCGCCGCTGCTATGGAGACGGCGTCCCTGCCTAATTGGGTTTTGGGGGGGTTTTTGGGGTAAGCGAGCTCTATCTTGGTGCGCTAAAGGTCCAGTCCTGCTCAGAGCACTTGTTGGCAGGCTCCAAACCAACAAAAGCACCCCGATCTTCCTCCCTGACGCAGATTTGAGCTGTTTTCAAAACAGCTCCTAAACTAATTTTCAGCCAAAGATATTTCCGGTTCAAAAGCACCCCCACTCTTAATTTTTCCTCCAATAGAACAACCAAAAAATTCTCTTTCCAACCATACCAATTTTCAGCACACAAGCAGTTGCCAATCGTGATTTATTGCACACCGAAACAGGGTAAATTTAAAGAAAACAAAATTAAAAACTATAGTTAATTTTAGCAAAAATTTTACAAAACATGAACTGATACAATGAAATCTATGTCAATCCACAGAATAAAGAACAATAAAGAAAAAAATCACCACCAAAATTGCCAAAAGAGGATTTGAAAAATGACACATTTTGACGAAGCTGTTTTAGTGTGCTCATGCAGCAAATCACTTAATTGCAATAGGATACACTTGAAATTAGAAATAAACAATTGTGTTCAGTCACCCAAGACCCTTTCCTGGTTGAAATGCCAGCCTTGCAGCCCGCAGCACACACAAATTGCAATACAGATGGCAAAAAGCCTAATCGAAAGCAAAAATGATTTCAATTGAGGTGCAAAGTGTTTTATTTGAATGAAAAATATCCCTGGGGCCATTGAAAGCCGGTACTGATTGAACGGGGATTCACTTCAGCTTGGGCACAGGTCATTTTAAATCACAATTCAACCAAAACAACAAATGGCAATGCTTTGCAGCAAATGCTGTCGGTCAGCACATGTGCTGCTGCTTGCTGTAGTGTGGTGCCTTTAGGGACCCAAGAGCACCAGGAGAGGCCAATGTCAGCTGAGGAGCCAACCTTGAACATGCCAAGTGCTGTCTGCCAGTCCAGAAGGCCCAGAGTGAGGGAGAAAAACCTGCCTTGCAAGCATGTGACTTCAATTCGCCCTAATCGGCACCATAGATACGGACCTTTGCAGCGAGGTGTTTTACCACAACAGGCAGAAAAAGAGAGCCCAGACTGGTCACAGTTCCTGGACACAATAGGGTTGCATGTCACCAACTTGCTCGCTGCCCTGCTTTCCACTTTGCTCCAGTGCTTTCGCTCGTATACTGCATACTGACCTTCGGCAAGTAACCTGGCACAACAGAAAGGTTCACATTTAAATTCTGCACAGTTCAGTCAACTTTTAGTGGCTCACACTGAATGAAAACCAAGCACACTATTTATTTCTGCCATATGAACTGTTTCCAACTCTTTTATAAGCAACCTTTCGCTATGTGGTGGCTCGAAAATGAAAAGGATTTATGGTAATTTTTTTACATGCCTTTCTTACATGTCTCGGGTGGAAAACAATGATGTGGGACCCACAACAAGTGACACAGAAAACCAGCAAAGTGCGGGGAGGTTGAGCCTTAAATTGTGGTAACCAAAGCAGGTTTACTCAACTGCCAGACTGATCTGTCTTTTGTGAAACCTCCGCACAACAGCCCTGACAAAATGCTAACGGACATAGGCAAGCACGGCGAAAGCCTGTGTTGACAAATTTCAAAGTGTCTGCTGCCCAAAAGGTTACTTGTATACGGGCTAAACACAAGTGTCAGTGACCTGATACAAGGCCCAGGGCCTTGGAAGCTCCGGTCACACAGGTGTCAGCAAAAATCTATTTGCTGCAATGGCTTCAGAAAGGGCAGTTTTAAAATCACACAAATCTCGAAAAATAAAACCATTGGGAATGCTTAGAGCTGGGGTGTACAACTTTATATGTCTGTGGCATATAGATCCTCACAGCAGGACCCTTGTTTTCATTCTCAAGAGCTTCTACAGGCCAAGAACAACAAAACAAATCGGTGCCGGAACTGAACCAGCCTTGTAATCATTTTGCTCGCCTTAAAAAGGGCAATTTAACAAGTTTTGACACTTACCGGGTACCGACATGTTTGTAAACATTTTTTCCAGGCAAGAACCACCAGTTGTAGCCAGAAACCTGCGCTGCTGGGGCTTTGAGAGCATGATTTTGTCCAGCTGCAAGTCAATAAATCCACTTTCATCAACAGTTATAGCAAATTTACTGTGTTTGAAGCCTCGCAAGGCCTTGTCTAAGTGTAATTGGGTGTCCTGCAATGCAAACAAATCATTTTTAAGGCCTAACAGCAAGCCAAGAGCTGCAAAAAGTCTTTTAATGCATAAAAACGACGGCCCCCACTAGCGTTTTAAAAAATTCATTTAAAAACCGTCGGTTGGCGCGGTCATAGTGCAAGAGCCATCGTCATCACACAAAGATCGTATGCGCACATCGTACTTTAACCGAACGGAAGCAATCCATAATTAATTAAAAACGCAATTTAAACGCTTTTGCAAGATAATTTTTCAAGTTTTAGTATCATTGATACACGCTGCAACCATTTTCAAGCATATTTTATGCGAATTTGCCTTCGAATCGGTTTGACCGTTACCGTTAATTAGTCACAAAACGCTTGTATTTTTTGGTAATTTTCGATTTATTTGATTGATTTAAAGCCGACTCACCGGACAAAAACGTCCTGATTAAAAAAAGGAAAACTGCACCCCCCGCCGATCACAAAAAACTTGTGGTCTCCAACTCGAGTGGGCGCCAAAACCAATCGCCGCTGCTATGGAGACGGCGTCCCTGCCTAATTGGGTTTTGGGGGGGTTTTTGGGGTAAGCGAGCTCTATCTTGGTGCGCTAAAGGTCCAGTCCTGCTCAGAGCACTTGTTGGCAGGCTCCAAACCAACAAAAGCACCCCGATCTTCCTCCCTGACGCAGATTTGAGCTGTTTTCAAAACAGCTCCTAAACTAATTTTCAGCCAAAGATATTTCCGGTTCAAAAGCACCCCCACTCTTAATTTTTCCTCCAATAGAACAACCAAAAAATTCTCTTTCCAACCATACCAATTTTCAGCACACAAGCAGTTGCCAATCGTGATTTATTGCACACCGAAACAGGGTAAATTTAAAGAAAACAAAATTAAAAACTATAGTTAATTTTAGCAAAAATTTTACAAAACATGAACTGATACAATGAAATCTATGTCAATCCACAGAATAAAGAACAATAAAGAAAAAAATCACCACCAAAATTGCCAAAAGAGGATTTGAAAAATGACACATTTTGACGAAGCTGTTTTAGTGTGCTCATGCAGCAAATCACTTAATTGCAATAGGATACACTTGAAATTAGAAATAAACAATTGTGTTCAGTCACCCAAGACCCTTTCCTGGTTGAAATGCCAGCCTTGCAGCCCGCAGCACACACAAATTGCAATACAGATGGCAAAAAGCCTAATCGAAAGCAAAAATGATTTCAATTGAGGTGCAAAGTGTTTTATTTGAATGAAAAATAGCCCTGGGGCCATTGAAAGCCGGTACTGATTGAACGGGGATTCACTTCAGCTTGGGCACAGGTCATTTTAAATCACAATTCAACCAAAACAACAAATGGCAATGCTTTGCAGCAAATGCTGTCGGTCAGCACATGTGCTGCTGCTTGCTGTAGTGTGGTGCCTTTAGGGACCCAAGAGCACCAGGAGAGGCCAATGTCAGCTGAGGAGCCAACCTTGAACATGCCAAGTGCTGTCTGCCAGTCCAGAAGGCCCAGAGTGAGGGAGAAAAACCTGCCTTGCAAGCATGTGACTTCAATTCGCCCTAATCGGCACCATAGATACGGACCTTTGCAGCGAGGTGTTTTACCACAACAGGCAGAAAAAGAGAGCCCAGACTGGTCACAGTTCCTGGACACAATAGGGTTGCATGTCACCAACTTGCTCGCTGCCCTGCTTTCCACTTTGCTCCAGTGCTTTCGCTCGTATACTGCATACTGACCTTCGGCAAGTAACCTGGCACAACAGAAAGGTTCACATTTAAATTCTGCACAGTTCAGTCAACTTTTAGTGGCTCACACTGAATGAAAACCAAGCACACTATTTATTTCTGCCATATGAACTGTTTCCAACTCTTTTATAAGCAACCTTTCGCTATGTGGTGGCTCGAAAATGAAAAGGATTTATGGTAATTTTTTTACATGCCTTTCTTACATGTCTCGGGTGGAAAACAATGATGTGGGACCCACAACAAGTGACACAGAAAACCAGCAAAGTGCGGGGAGGTTGAGCCTTAAATTGTGGTAACCAAAGCAGGTTTACTCAACTGCCAGACTGATCTGTCTTTTGTGAAACCTCCGCACAACAGCCCTGACAAAATGCTAACGGACATAGGCAAGCACGGCGAAAGCCTGTGTTGACAAATTTCAAAGTGTCTGCTGCCCAAAAGGTTACTTGTATACGGGCTAAACACAAGTGTCAGTGACCTGATACAAGGCCCAGGGCCTTGGAAGCTCCGGTCACACAGGTGTCAGCAAAAATCTATTTGCTGCAATGGCTTCAGAAAGGGCAGTTTTAAAATCACACAAATCTCGAAAAATAAAACCATTGGGAATGCTTAGAGCTGGGGTGTACAACTTTATATGTCTGTGGCATATAGATCCTCACAGCAGGACCCTTGTTTTCATTCTCAAGAGCTTCTACAGGCCAAGAACAACAAAACAAATCGGTGCCGGAACTGAACCAGCCTTGTAATCATTTTGCTCGCCTTAAAAAGGGCAATTTAACAAGTTTTGACACTTACCGGGTACCGACATGTTTGTAAACATTTTTTCCAGGCAAGAACCACCAGTTGTAGCCAGAAACCTGCGCTGCTGGGGCTTTGAGAGCATGATTTTGTCCAGCTGCAAGTCAATAAATCCACTTTCATCAACAGTTATAGCAAATTTACTGTGTTTGAAGCCTCGCAAGGCCTTGTCTAAGTGTAATTGGGTGTCCTGCAATGCAAACAAATCATTTTTAAGGCCTAACAGCAAGCCAAGAGCTGCAAAAAGTCTTTTAATGCATAAAAACGACGGCCCCCACTAGCGTTTTAAAAAATTCATTTAAAAACCGTCGGTTGGCGCGGTCATAGTGCAAGAGCCATCGTCATCACACAAAGATCGTATGCGCACATCGTACTTTAACCGAACGGAAGCAATCCATAATTAATTAAAAACGCAATTTAAACGCTTTTGCAAGATAATTTTTCAAGTTTTAGTATCATTGATACACGCTGCAACCATTTTCAAGCATATTTTATGCGAATTTGCCTTCGAATCGGTTTGACCGTTACCGTTAATTAGTCACAAAACGCTTGTATTTTTTGGTAATTTTCGATTTATTTGATTGATTTAAAGCCGACTCACCGGACAAAAACGTCCTGATTAAAAAAAGGAAAACTGCACCCCCCGCCGATCACAAAAAACTTGTGGTCTCCAACTCGAGTGGGCGCCAAAACCAATCGCCGCTGCTATGGAGACGGCGTCCCTGCCTAATTGGGTTTTGGGGGGGTTTTTGGGGTAAGCGAGCTCTATCTTGGTGCGCTAAAGGTCCAGTCCTGCTCAGAGCACTTGTTGGCAGGCTCCAAACCAACAAAAGCACCCCGATCTTCCTCCCTGACGCAGATTTGAGCTGTTTTCAAAACAGCTCCTAAACTAATTTTCAGCCAAAGATATTTCCGGTTCAAAAGCACCCCCACTCTTAATTTTTCCTCCAATAGAACAACCAAAAAATTCTCTTTCCAACCATACCAATTTTCAGCACACAAGCAGTTGCCAATCGTGATTTATTGCACACCGAAACAGGGTAAATTTAAAGAAAACAAAATTAAAAACTATAGTTAATTTTAGCAAAAATTTTACAAAACATGAACTGATACAATGAAATCTATGTCAATCCACAGAATAAAGAACAATAAAGAAAAAAATCACCACCAAAATTGCCAAAAGAGGATTTGAAAAATGACACATTTTGACGAAGCTGTTTTAGTGTGCTCATGCAGCAAATCACTTAATTGCAATAGGATACACTTGAAATTAGAAATAAACAATTGTGTTCAGTCACCCAAGACCCTTTCCTGGTTGAAATGCCAGCCTTGCAGCCCGCAGCACACACAAATTGCAATACAGATGGCAAAAAGCCTAATCGAAAGCAAAAATGATTTCAATTGAGGTGCAAAGTGTTTTATTTGAATGAAAAATAGCCCTGGGGCCATTGAAAGCCGGTACTGATTGAACGGGGATTCACTTCAGCTTGGGCACAGGTCATTTTAAATCACAATTCAACCAAAACAACAAATGGCAATGCTTTGCAGCAAATGCTGTCGGTCAGCACATGTGCTGCTGCTTGCTGTAGTGTGGTGCCTTTAGGGACCCAAGAGCACCAGGAGAGGCCAATGTCAGCTGAGGAGCCAACCTTGAACATGCCAAGTGCTGTCTGCCAGTCCAGAAGGCCCAGAGTGAGGGAGAAAAACCTGCCTTGCAAGCATGTGACTTCAATTCGCCCTAATCGGCACCATAGATACGGACCTTTGCAGCGAGGTGTTTTACCACAACAGGCAGAAAAAGAGAGCCCAGACTGGTCACAGTTCCTGGACACAATAGGGTTGCATGTCACCAACTTGCTCGCTGCCCTGCTTTCCACTTTGCTCCAGTGCTTTCGCTCGTATACTGCATACTGACCTTCGGCAAGTAACCTGGCACAACAGAAAGGTTCACATTTAAATTCTGCACAGTTCAGTCAACTTTTAGTGGCTCACACTGAATGAAAACCAAGCACACTATTTATTTCTGCCATATGAACTGTTTCCAACTCTTTTATAAGCAACCTTTCGCTATGTGGTGGCTCGAAAATGAAAAGGATTTATGGTAATTTTTTTACATGCCTTTCTTACATGTCTCGGGTGGAAAACAATGATGTGGGACCCACAACAAGTGACACAGAAAACCAGCAAAGTGCGGGGAGGTTGAGCCTTAAATTGTGGTAACCAAAGCAGGTTTACTCAACTGCCAGACTGATCTGTCTTTTGTGAAACCTCCGCACAACAGCCCTGACAAAATGCTAACGGACATAGGCAAGCACGGCGAAAGCCTGTGTTGACAAATTTCAAAGTGTCTGCTGCCCAAAAGGTTACTTGTATACGGGCTAAACACAAGTGTCAGTGACCTGATACAAGGCCCAGGGCCTTGGAAGCTCCGGTCACACAGGTGTCAGCAAAAATCTATTTGCTGCAATGGCTTCAGAAAGGGCAGTTTTAAAATCACACAAATCTCGAAAAATAAAACCATTGGGAATGCTTAGAGCTGGGGTGTACAACTTTATATGTCTGTGGCATATAGATCCTCACAGCAGGACCCTTGTTTTCATTCTCAAGAGCTTCTACAGGCCAAGAACAACAAAACAAATCGGTGCCGGAACTGAACCAGCCTTGTAATCATTTTGCTCGCCTTAAAAAGGGCAATTTAACAAGTTTTGACACTTACCGGGTACCGACATGTTTGTAAACATTTTTTCCAGGCAAGAACCACCAGTTGTAGCCAGAAACCTGCGCTGCTGGGGCTTTGAGAGCATGATTTTGTCCAGCTGCAAGTCAATAAATCCACTTTCATCAACAGTTATAGCAAATTTACTGTGTTTGAAGCCTCGCAAGGCCTTGTCTAAGTGTAATTGGGTGTCCTGCAATGCAAACAAATCATTTTTAAGGCCTAACAGCAAGCCAAGAGCTGCAAAAAGTCTTTTAATGCATAAAAACGACGGCCCCCACTAGCGTTTTAAAAAATTCATTTAAAAACCGTCGGTTGGCGCGGTCATAGTGCAAGAGCCATCGTCATCACACAAAGATCGTATGCGCACATCGTACTTTAACCGAACGGAAGCAATCCATAATTAATTAAAAACGCAATTTAAACGCTTTTGCAAGATAATTTTTCAAGTTTTAGTATCATTGATACACGCTGCAACCATTTTCAAGCATATTTTATGCGAATTTGCCTTCGAATCGGTTTGACCGTTACCGTTAATTAGTCACAAAACGCTTGTATTTTTTGGTAATTTTCGATTTATTTGATTGATTTAAAGCCGACTCACCGGACAAAAACGTCCTGATTAAAAAAAGGAAAACTGCACCCCCCGCCGATCACAAAAAACTTGTGGTCTCCAACTCGAGTGGGCGCCAAAACCAATCGCCGCTGCTATGGAGACGGCGTCCCTGCCTAATTGGGTTTTGGGGGGGTTTTTGGGGTAAGCGAGCTCTATCTTGGTGCGCTAAAGGTCCAGTCCTGCTCAGAGCACTTGTTGGCAGGCTCCAAACCAACAAAAGCACCCCGATCTTCCTCCCTGACGCAGATTTGAGCTGTTTTCAAAACAGCTCCTAAACTAATTTTCAGCCAAAGATATTTCCGGTTCAAAAGCACCCCCACTCTTAATTTTTCCTCCAATAGAACAACCAAAAAATTCTCTTTCCAACCATACCAATTTTCAGCACACAAGCAGTTGCCAATCGTGATTTATTGCACACCGAAACAGGGTAAATTTAAAGAAAACAAAATTAAAAACTATAGTTAATTTTAGCAAAAATTTTACAAAACATGAACTGATACAATGAAATCTATGTCAATCCACAGAATAAAGAACAATAAAGAAAAAAATCACCACCAAAATTGCCAAAAGAGGATTTGAAAAATGACACATTTTGACGAAGCTGTTTTAGTGTGCTCATGCAGCAAATCACTTAATTGCAATAGGATACACTTGAAATTAGAAATAAACAATTGTGTTCAGTCACCCAAGACCCTTTCCTGGTTGAAATGCCAGCCTTGCAGCCCGCAGCACACACAAATTGCAATACAGATGGCAAAAAGCCTAATCGAAAGCAAAAATGATTTCAATTGAGGTGCAAAGTGTTTTATTTGAATGAAAAATAGCCCTGGGGCCATTGAAAGCCGGTACTGATTGAACGGGGATTCACTTCAGCTTGGGCACAGGTCATTTTAAATCACAATTCAACCAAAACAACAAATGGCAATGCTTTGCAGCAAATGCTGTCGGTCAGCACATGTGCTGCTGCTTGCTGTAGTGTGGTGCCTTTAGGGACCCAAGAGCACCAGGAGAGGCCAATGTCAGCTGAGGAGCCAACCTTGAACATGCCAAGTGCTGTCTGCCAGTCCAGAAGGCCCAGAGTGAGGGAGAAAAACCTGCCTTGCAAGCATGTGACTTCAATTCGCCCTAATCGGCACCATAGATACGGACCTTTGCAGCGAGGTGTTTTACCACAACAGGCAGAAAAAGAGAGCCCAGACTGGTCACAGTTCCTGGACACAATAGGGTTGCATGTCACCAACTTGCTCGCTGCCCTGCTTTCCACTTTGCTCCAGTGCTTTCGCTCGTATACTGCATACTGACCTTCGGCAAGTAACCTGGCACAACAGAAAGGTTCACATTTAAATTCTGCACAGTTCAGTCAACTTTTAGTGGCTCACACTGAATGAAAACCAAGCACACTATTTATTTCTGCCATATGAACTGTTTCCAACTCTTTTATAAGCAACCTTTCGCTATGTGGTGGCTCGAAAATGAAAAGGATTTATGGTAATTTTTTTACATGCCTTTCTTACATGTCTCGGGTGGAAAACAATGATGTGGGACCCACAACAAGTGACACAGAAAACCAGCAAAGTGCGGGGAGGTTGAGCCTTAAATTGTGGTAACCAAAGCAGGTTTACTCAACTGCCAGACTGATCTGTCTTTTGTGAAACCTCCGCACAACAGCCCTGACAAAATGCTAACGGACATAGGCAAGCACGGCGAAAGCCTGTGTTGACAAATTTCAAAGTGTCTGCTGCCCAAAAGGTTACTTGTATACGGGCTAAACACAAGTGTCAGTGACCTGATACAAGGCCCAGGGCCTTGGAAGCTCCGGTCACACAGGTGTCAGCAAAAATCTATTTGCTGCAATGGCTTCAGAAAGGGCAGTTTTAAAATCACACAAATCTCGAAAAATAAAACCATTGGGAATGCTTAGAGCTGGGGTGTACAACTTTATATGTCTGTGGCATATAGATCCTCACAGCAGGACCCTTGTTTTCATTCTCAAGAGCTTCTACAGGCCAAGAACAACAAAACAAATCGGTGCCGGAACTGAACCAGCCTTGTAATCATTTTGCTCGCCTTAAAAAGGGCAATTTAACAAGTTTTGACACTTACCGGGTACCGACATGTTTGTAAACATTTTTTCCAGGCAAGAACCACCAGTTGTAGCCAGAAACCTGCGCTGCTGGGGCTTTGAGAGCATGATTTTGTCCAGCTGCAAGTCAATAAATCCACTTTCATCAACAGTTATAGCAAATTTACTGTGTTTGAAGCCTCGCAAGGCCTTGTCTAAGTGTAATTGGGTGTCCTGCAATGCAAACAAATCATTTTTAAGGCCTAACAGCAAGCCAAGAGCTGCAAAAAGTCTTTTAATGCATAAAAACGACGGCCCCCACTAGCGTTTTAAAAAATTCATTTAAAAACCGTCGGTTGGCGCGGTCATAGTGCAAGAGCCATCGTCATCACACAAAGATCGTATGCGCACATCGTACTTTAACCGAACGGAAGCAATCCATAATTAATTAAAAACGCAATTTAAACGCTTTTGCAAGATAATTTTTCAAGTTTTAGTATCATTGATACACGCTGCAACCATTTTCAAGCATATTTTATGCGAATTTGCCTTCGAATCGGTTTGACCGTTACCGTTAATTAGTCACAAAACGCTTGTATTTTTTGGTAATTTTCGATTTATTTGATTGATTTAAAGCCGACTCACCGGACAAAAACGTCCTGATTAAAAAAAGGAAAACTGCACCCCCCGCCGATCACAAAAAACTTGTGGTCTCCAACTCGAGTGGGCGCCAAAACCAATCGCCGCTGCTATGGAGACGGCGTCCCTGCCTAATTGGGTTTTGGGGGGGTTTTTGGGGTAAGCGAGCTCTATCTTGGTGCGCTAAAGGTCCAGTCCTGCTCAGAGCACTTGTTGGCAGGCTCCAAACCAACAAAAGCACCCCGATCTTCCTCCCTGACGCAGATTTGAGCTGTTTTCAAAACAGCTCCTAAACTAATTTTCAGCCAAAGATATTTCCGGTTCAAAAGCACCCCCACTCTTAATTTTTCCTCCAATAGAACAACCAAAAAATTCTCTTTCCAACCATACCAATTTTCAGCACACAAGCAGTTGCCAATCGTGATTTATTGCACACCGAAACAGGGTAAATTTAAAGAAAACAAAATTAAAAACTATAGTTAATTTTAGCAAAAATTTTACAAAACATGAACTGATACAATGAAATCTATGTCAATCCACAGAATAAAGAACAATAAAGAAAAAAATCACCACCAAAATTGCCAAAAGAGGATTTGAAAAATGACACATTTTGACGAAGCTGTTTTAGTGTGCTCATGCAGCAAATCACTTAATTGCAATAGGATACACTTGAAATTAGAAATAAACAATTGTGTTCAGTCACCCAAGACCCTTTCCTGGTTGAAATGCCAGCCTTGCAGCCCGCAGCACACACAAATTGCAATACAGATGGCAAAAAGCCTAATCGAAAGCAAAAATGATTTCAATTGAGGTGCAAAGTGTTTTATTTGAATGAAAAATAGCCCTGGGGCCATTGAAAGCCGGTACTGATTGAACGGGGATTCACTTCAGCTTGGGCACAGGTCATTTTAAATCACAATTCAACCAAAACAACAAATGGCAATGCTTTGCAGCAAATGCTGTCGGTCAGCACATGTGCTGCTGCTTGCTGTAGTGTGGTGCCTTTAGGGACCCAAGAGCACCAGGAGAGGCCAATGTCAGCTGAGGAGCCAACCTTGAACATGCCAAGTGCTGTCTGCCAGTCCAGAAGGCCCAGAGTGAGGGAGAAAAACCTGCCTTGCAAGCATGTGACTTCAATTCGCCCTAATCGGCACCATAGATACGGACCTTTGCAGCGAGGTGTTTTACCACAACAGGCAGAAAAAGAGAGCCCAGACTGGTCACAGTTCCTGGACACAATAGGGTTGCATGTCACCAACTTGCTCGCTGCCCTGCTTTCCACTTTGCTCCAGTGCTTTCGCTCGTATACTGCATACTGACCTTCGGCAAGTAACCTGGCACAACAGAAAGGTTCACATTTAAATTCTGCACAGTTCAGTCAACTTTTAGTGGCTCACACTGAATGAAAACCAAGCACACTATTTATTTCTGCCATATGAACTGTTTCCAACTCTTTTATAAGCAACCTTTCGCTATGTGGTGGCTCGAAAATGAAAAGGATTTATGGTAATTTTTTTACATGCCTTTCTTACATGTCTCGGGTGGAAAACAATGATGTGGGACCCACAACAAGTGACACAGAAAACCAGCAAAGTGCGGGGAGGTTGAGCCTTAAATTGTGGTAACCAAAGCAGGTTTACTCAACTGCCAGACTGATCTGTCTTTTGTGAAACCTCCGCACAACAGCCCCTGACAAAATGCTAACGGACATAGGCAAGCACGGCGAAAGCCTGTGTTGACAAATTTCAAAGTGTCTGCTGCCCAAAAGGTTACTTGTATACGGGCTAAACACAAGTGTCAGTGACCTGATACAAGGCCCAGGGCCTTGGAAGCTCCGGTCACACAGGTGTCAGCAAAAATCTATTTGCTGCAATGGCTTCAGAAAGGGCAGTTTTAAAATCACACAAATCTCGAAAAATAAAACCATTGGGAATGCTTAGAGCTGGGGTGTACAACTTTATATGTCTGTGGCATATAGATCCTCACAGCAGGACCCTTGTTTTCATTCTCAAGAGCTTCTACAGGCCAAGAACAACAAAACAAATCGGTGCCGGAACTGAACCAGCCTTGTAATCATTTTGCTCGCCTTAAAAAGGGCAATTTAACAAGTTTTGACACTTACCGGGTACCGACATGTTTGTAAACATTTTTTCCAGGCAAGAACCACCAGTTG
>NW_027648921.1:0-24172 GCF_965637545.1 Phallusia mammillata
TGTTTGCCTGTCGACTCGACTCGCGAAAAAGCGGCTAGATCGAGGGTGGTCCCAACGCTGAAGTGGCCAACACAAAAAGCAAAGTGCGCTTTGCCGTGGCGGCGGTACATTGTGCGCAACGACATTTTTTGGTTTTTGTTTTTTCTTGTTGGCACGGAGCAAAATGAGAAGGGAAAAAAAAGCAAAAAAACAGAAACGACAAGAAAGTCGGCAAAGCAGGCCTTTCGGCGCTCGCGATTGATTCTCTCCCTGAACGATCGGGTGGCTCTGAAAAGAGCCGTTTTGGTTGGCGGCGGCGGCGGCGCTCGCTGAGGATGAGGCCCCCCGCGGCGGCGCTTGCTGCTGGTGGTGGTGGCTTGCTTACTTGGAGCTGGTGTACTTGGTGACGGCCTTGGTGCCTTCGGACACCGCGTGCTTGGCCAATTCGCCGGGCAGGAGCAGACGGACCGAGGTCTGGATCTCGCGGCTGCTGATGGTCGACCGCTTGTTGTAGAGCGACAGGCGCGACGCCTCGCCGGCGATGCGCTCGAACACGTCGTTGACGAACGAGTTCATGATGCCCATCGCCCGGCTCGAGATGCCGGTGTCGGGGTGCACCTGCTTCAACACCTTGTAAATGTAGATGCTGAAGGTCTCGCGTCTGCGCTTTCGCCGCTTCTTGGTCTTGTCGGCCGGCGCGGCCTTCTTCACTGCCTTCTTGGTGCCTTTGCTAGCTGCCATGCTGCTGCTCACTGAATTTCTTTCGAAAGGAAACGAACTGAGCGGCTCTCCGGCCACCGCGGGCATTTATAGGCGCTCCATGCAAATGAGGCGTCCGTCCTCCCGACGAGCGGCGCTCCCGGGAGCAAAAGGAAACAATGGCCCCTTGTGGTCGAGTCGTGATCCGAGCGTGATCGGAGTGCGAGAGAATTTCGACAAAGGCGAGAGCTATAAAAGGAGAAGGGCGGCGAGTGGCAGGCATTCGACCTTGTTTGGTTTGTCATTCGCTCAGCTAAGCAGGCAAACAATCAGCAGTCAGCAATATGTCAGGACGTGGTAAAGGTGGCGGTAAGTCCAAGGCAAAGCCCAAAAGCCGATCGTCGCGCGCTGGACTGCAGTTCCCGGTCGGTCGTGTGCACAGGCTTCTGCGCAACGGCAACTACTCGGACCGGGTGGGAGCTGGCGCGCCCGTGTATCTGGCCGCGGTGCTTGAATACCTTAGCGCCGAGGTTCTCGAGTTGGCCGGCAACGCAGCCCGCGACAACAAGAAGACCCGCATCATCCCGCGCCACCTGCAGTTGGCCATCCGCAACGACGAGGAGCTGAACAAGCTGCTCAGCGGAGTCACCGTTGCGCAGGGCGGCGTCCTGCCCAATATCCAGGCCGTCCTTCTGCCAAAGAAGACCTCCAAGAAAGCCTAAATCGTCGCCCCTGTCTCGTACGTGGTGCAAACCGAAAAACGGCTCTTTTCAGAGCCACCCGAATTTTTCGCAAAAGAGATTTCAAGATGGCCGCCCCCCCCCCCCGCTGCGGCCCGGGACCGTGCATTGCTCGCCCCGAACGAATGTCTTCCTTGTAGCCTTTGCCCAATTTTTGCGATGGCAAACTATTTCGACCAATTGAAACCGCATTCCAATTTCACAACACAGCCCTACATGACGTCACTGTGCACCCTGTTGCCTTTGTCGTCGAGTTCGACCAGGGCTCCGGCTCCGGGCGAAACGAGCCTTTAATGTGCGTCATTCATGCTCCAGCGAGCAACTGTCCTCGCGCAATTGAATTTCACCCAACGAAACGAAATGCCATTTCGAAACACGGCAAAAGAGACTAGCCGGCGGCGGCCATGTTCCTGTTTTTGCCGCGCACATCGCAGGCAAGCGTACTTACTTACGCCGTAAAAAAATGGCACGACGCGCCGGCCCCCGAAACAAGTCAAGTATCTCTTTCGCAAGGGTTTAGGTGGCTCTGAAAAGAGCCGTTTTGGTTGTTGGTGTGCCGCTTCTTACGCGCGCTCCCCGCGGATGCGGCGTGCGAGCTGGATGTCCTTTGGCATGATGGTGACGCGCTTGGCGTGGATCGCGCACAAGTTGGTGTCCTCGAAGAGGCCGACCAGGTAGGCCTCGCTGGCCTCCTGCAGAGCCATCACGGCGCTGCTCTGGAAGCGCAGGTCGGTCTTGAAGTCCTGAGCGATCTCGCGCACCAGCCGCTGGAAGGGCAGCTTGCGGATGAGAAGCTCGGTCGACTTCTGGTAACGCCTGATCTCACGGAGGGCCACAGTTCCTGGCCTGTACCGATGGGGCTTCTTCACGCCCCCGGTAGCCGGCGCGCTCTTGCGAGCGGCCTTGGTGGCCAGTTGCTTACGTGGCGCCTTGCCTCCGGTCGACTTGCGAGCTGTTTGCTTGGTACGTGCCATTCTACTCTGTCTCGTTGCTACCGCGCCGGCTGCTGCTGTCAGACTGATGAGCCGAAAGCTTTCGGTGGGACTTTTATACCTTCGGGGACTCGCGCCCATTGGTTTGCCAAATTCCGACTCGGCCAATCAGCGCTTTGATCTCGCCGCACCGGCCAAGCGGCCGGCCGCGAAACGAGTGTATTTCTGCGCAAAAACGAGCGCCGCCAAGGCCCCGGGCCTGGCCTAGCCTAGCCGCCCCTTCTCGCAAAATTCTCTCCCGCCAAGTATGGGTGGCCCTGAAAAGGGCCGATTTTGTTGTTGTTGCCGCTTGTGACAAGTCCGAAAGGTGCTGGCAGCCTAGCCTCCGAAGCCGTACAGGGTGCGTCCCTGGCGTTTCAGGGCGTAGACGACGTCCAATGCCGTGACCGTCTTCCTCTTGGCGTGCTCGGTGTAGGTGACAGCGTCGCGGATCACGTTCTCGAGGAAGACCTTGAGCACGCCGCGAGTCTCCTCGTAGATGAGACCCGAAATTCGCTTGACTCCGCCACGGCGGGCAAGACGCCTGATCGCAGGCTTGGTAATGCCCTGGATGTTGTCACGCAGCACCTTCCTGTGCCTCTTCGCGCCTCCCTTTCCCAATCCTTTGCCACCTTTGCCGCGTCCTGACATGATGACGATAACGTTGTTGTTTCCGTTGTGGTGCGTCTCCAGGCCCGCCTCCGGCTTATAAAGTATGAAAACGAACGTAAGCGAAGCGAATATGCACAATATGTCCGCATTCGGCGCAGCGGAGCCATGGCTCGGCAACGAATGGTAGGAATTTCAGTTTCGAAAGGCTAAGTGCGACTGGCGCGCGCAAAACACGAGTTGTTTTTCCCTTTGCGAAAGTGTGGGTGGCCCTGAAAAGAGCCGTTTTTGTTGCGCGCGGAAAATCTACCGCGCTCCGCTCTACTTCTTGGTCGCCTTCTTGGCGGCAGGCTTTTTGGCCTGCTTCTTGGCTGCCGGTTTCTTCGCCTTCACAGCCGTCTTCTTGGGTGACTTCTTAGCCGCCGCAGCCGGGGCCCTTTTCGCTTGCTTGGCCGCCTTCTTGGGTGACGACTTCTTGCCCGCCGCCGCCTTCTTGGCAGGCGCTTTTTTGGCGGCCGGCTTCTTTTTCGGGGACTTCTTCGCGTCCTTCTTGGCTGCGGCCGCCTTGGGCTTGTCCGCCTTCTTGCCGGCTGCTGCCTTGGGCTTCTTCTTCTTCTTGCCCTCGCCGGCCTGCGGCTTCACGAGCTTGAAGGAGCCGGACGCGCCGGTGCCCTTGGTGCGTGCCAACTGGCCCTTTTCGGCAAGGCGCCGCAGCGCCAGCTTGATATGGCTGTCGGCCGAGTCACCCACCTTGTAGTTGGCCTTGATGTACTTGGCGATCGCCTGGCGCGACGAGCCGCCCCTCTCCTTCAGCTGCGCGATGGCAGCGCTGATCATCTCCTGGTATGTGGGGTGCGCCTTGGGCGCGGCCGCCTTCTTGCTGGCCTGCTTCTTTCCTGCGCTCTTCGCGTCGGACATTTTGATTTCTGCTAGTGACTGACTGACTGACTGACAAAGAAATGACGTTTGCCGGTCGAGCGGCTTCGACGCGTATTTGTACGGCGTGTCCGCACTAACGCGAAACGACGTTTCGGAAAGCCCGCCGACGGTGCGGGTGCTACTTGCTGTTTGTGCTTGAATCGCCTAAACGCGGGCCTGCCCAAGCGCGGCCCCAGGTCGCTCGGCGTCGGCCTGTGCCCTGTCGAGGAGCGTAGCGCTCAGGGCGCACGCCAGCGCAATTGCAGACCGGCACCGCGCCGCCGCGCTCCACGGGGGGCTCAGGAGCGAGGCGGCAAGGTGTGCGGTGCGCCCGGTCGAGTGCAGGCGTGGCCTTCACGCGGGCGTGGGCCCGGGTGGGACGGATTCAGGCGATTTCTCTTGTCGAAAACGCAAGTCCCAGGTGGCCCGGAGCTCGTGGCACCGGGCACTGTCCGGTGCGGTGGTGCGGGTCGAAGTGGTGGGGCCGCCAAGGCCGCGGGTTAGTACAGGTTGGGCCCGGCGCGTGCGCAGCAGGGGTCACGCCGCTGGTCGGGCCACCAGAGCGAAAGAGAGAGGGCCGAAAGTGAGACAGCACGCGTGTTTGGTTGTTTGGTTGTTTGCCTTGGCCCTTGGCCTCGCGCCCGTTGATTGCGTTTTGTCGACGCATTTGCACGGGTTCGGCTCGTCGGTGGGGCGGGTGGCGCCTGACGGTTGTCGTTAGTTCGCCGGTCGGCTTGCTGCACCACGTTTCAGTATTTTGTTTCGCCAGTTTGCGCGGCTTTTGCGGTTCGATGCGCGCGTGGGTATTGGCAGGAGGCGAAATCGTGCGGCGCACGTAAAGCCGAGCGCGCGGTGTTGCCGCTTTGTCCATCTTTTCCTATTTCTCTGGCTTGCGGCAGGTTATGACGCACTTGTGTTCCTTTTAATGGCTGTAAAATCGTTCGCGGTCTGGGGTTTTTCCCTCGGGCTACTGGTTGAGTTTCGGTTCGGCGAGGTCGGGTCGTTTTTTTTCCGAGTGGCAGCGGAACTGAACTGGGCTGGCAACGGCGCAGTTTTGGGGGCATTGAAAACAAACAGTGTTTGCCTGTCGACTCGACTCGCGAAAAAGCGGCTAGATCGAGGGTGGTCCCAACGCTGAAGTGGCCAACACAAAAAGCAAAGTGCGCTTTGCCGTGGCGGCGGTACATTGTGCGCAACGACATTTTTTGGTTTTTGTTTTTTCTTGTTGGCACGGAGCAAAATGAGAAGGGAAAAAAAAGCAAAAAAACAGAAACGACAAGAAAGTCGGCAAAGCAGGCCTTTCGGCGCTCGCGATTGATTCTCTCCCTGAACGATCGGGTGGCTCTGAAAAGAGCCGTTTTGGTTGGCGGCGGCGGCGGCGCTCGCTGAGGATGAGGCCCCCCGCGGCGGCGCTTGCTGCTGGTGGTGGTGGCTTGCTTACTTGGAGCTGGTGTACTTGGTGACGGCCTTGGTGCCTTCGGACACCGCGTGCTTGGCCAATTCGCCGGGCAGGAGCAGACGGACCGAGGTCTGGATCTCGCGGCTGCTGATGGTCGACCGCTTGTTGTAGAGCGACAGGCGCGACGCCTCGCCGGCGATGCGCTCGAACACGTCGTTGACGAACGAGTTCATGATGCCCATCGCCCGGCTCGAGATGCCGGTGTCGGGGTGCACCTGCTTCAACACCTTGTAAATGTAGATGCTGAAGGTCTCGCGTCTGCGCTTTCGCCGCTTCTTGGTCTTGTCGGCCGGCGCGGCCTTCTTCACTGCCTTCTTGGTGCCTTTGCTAGCTGCCATGCTGCTGCTCACTGAATTTCTTTCGAAAGGAAACGAACTGAGCGGCTCTCCGGCCACCGCGGGCATTTATAGGCGCTCCATGCAAATGAGGCGTCCGTCCTCCCGACGAGCGGCGCTCCCGGGAGCAAAAGGAAACAATGGCCCCTTGTGGTCGAGTCGTGATCCGAGCGTGATCGGAGTGCGAGAGAATTTCGACAAAGGCGAGAGCTATAAAAGGAGAAGGGCGGCGAGTGGCAGGCATTCGACCTTGTTTGGTTTGTCATTCGCTCAGCTAAGCAGGCAAACAATCAGCAGTCAGCAATATGTCAGGACGTGGTAAAGGTGGCGGTAAGTCCAAGGCAAAGCCCAAAAGCCGATCGTCGCGCGCTGGACTGCAGTTCCCGGTCGGTCGTGTGCACAGGCTTCTGCGCAACGGCAACTACTCGGACCGGGTGGGAGCTGGCGCGCCCGTGTATCTGGCCGCGGTGCTTGAATACCTTAGCGCCGAGGTTCTCGAGTTGGCCGGCAACGCAGCCCGCGACAACAAGAAGACCCGCATCATCCCGCGCCACCTGCAGTTGGCCATCCGCAACGACGAGGAGCTGAACAAGCTGCTCAGCGGAGTCACCGTTGCGCAGGGCGGCGTCCTGCCCAATATCCAGGCCGTCCTTCTGCCAAAGAAGACCTCCAAGAAAGCCTAAATCGTCGCCCCTGTCTCGTACGTGGTGCAAACCGAAAAACGGCTCTTTTCAGAGCCACCCGAATTTTTCGCAAAAGAGATTTCAAGATGGCCGCCCCCCCCCCCCGCTGCGGCCCGGGACCGTGCATTGCTCGCCCCGAACGAATGTCTTCCTTGTAGCCTTTGCCCAATTTTTGCGATGGCAAACTATTTCGACCAATTGAAACCGCATTCCAATTTCACAACACAGCCCTACATGACGTCACTGTGCACCCTGTTGCCTTTGTCGTCGAGTTCGACCAGGGCTCCGGCTCCGGGCGAAACGAGCCTTTAATGTGCGTCATTCATGCTCCAGCGAGCAACTGTCCTCGCGCAATTGAATTTCACCCAACGAAACGAAATGCCATTTCGAAACACGGCAAAAGAGACTAGCCGGCGGCGGCCATGTTCCTGTTTTTGCCGCGCACATCGCAGGCAAGCGTACTTACTTACGCCGTAAAAAAATGGCACGACGCGCCGGCCCCCGAAACAAGTCAAGTATCTCTTTCGCAAGGGTTTAGGTGGCTCTGAAAAGAGCCGTTTTGGTTGTTGGTGTGCCGCTTCTTACGCGCGCTCCCCGCGGATGCGGCGTGCGAGCTGGATGTCCTTTGGCATGATGGTGACGCGCTTGGCGTGGATCGCGCACAAGTTGGTGTCCTCGAAGAGGCCGACCAGGTAGGCCTCGCTGGCCTCCTGCAGAGCCATCACGGCGCTGCTCTGGAAGCGCAGGTCGGTCTTGAAGTCCTGAGCGATCTCGCGCACCAGCCGCTGGAAGGGCAGCTTGCGGATGAGAAGCTCGGTCGACTTCTGGTAACGCCTGATCTCACGGAGGGCCACAGTTCCTGGCCTGTACCGATGGGGCTTCTTCACGCCCCCGGTAGCCGGCGCGCTCTTGCGAGCGGCCTTGGTGGCCAGTTGCTTACGTGGCGCCTTGCCTCCGGTCGACTTGCGAGCTGTTTGCTTGGTACGTGCCATTCTACTCTGTCTCGTTGCTACCGCGCCGGCTGCTGCTGTCAGACTGATGAGCCGAAAGCTTTCGGTGGGACTTTTATACCTTCGGGGACTCGCGCCCATTGGTTTGCCAAATTCCGACTCGGCCAATCAGCGCTTTGATCTCGCCGCACCGGCCAAGCGGCCGGCCGCGAAACGAGTGTATTTCTGCGCAAAAACGAGCGCCGCCAAGGCCCCGGGCCTGGCCTAGCCTAGCCGCCCCTTCTCGCAAAATTCTCTCCCGCCAAGTATGGGTGGCCCTGAAAAGGGCCGATTTTGTTGTTGTTGCCGCTTGTGACAAGTCCGAAAGGTGCTGGCAGCCTAGCCTCCGAAGCCGTACAGGGTGCGTCCCTGGCGTTTCAGGGCGTAGACGACGTCCAATGCCGTGACCGTCTTCCTCTTGGCGTGCTCGGTGTAGGTGACAGCGTCGCGGATCACGTTCTCGAGGAAGACCTTGAGCACGCCGCGAGTCTCCTCGTAGATGAGACCCGAAATTCGCTTGACTCCGCCACGGCGGGCAAGACGCCTGATCGCAGGCTTGGTAATGCCCTGGATGTTGTCACGCAGCACCTTCCTGTGCCTCTTCGCGCCTCCCTTTCCCAATCCTTTGCCACCTTTGCCGCGTCCTGACATGATGACGATAACGTTGTTGTTTCCGTTGTGGTGCGTCTCCAGGCCCGCCTCCGGCTTATAAAGTATGAAAACGAACGTAAGCGAAGCGAATATGCACAATATGTCCGCATTCGGCGCAGCGGAGCCATGGCTCGGCAACGAATGGTAGGAATTTCAGTTTCGAAAGGCTAAGTGCGACTGGCGCGCGCAAAACACGAGTTGTTTTTCCCTTTGCGAAAGTGTGGGTGGCCCTGAAAAGAGCCGTTTTTGTTGCGCGCGGAAAATCTACCGCGCTCCGCTCTACTTCTTGGTCGCCTTCTTGGCGGCAGGCTTTTTGGCCTGCTTCTTGGCTGCCGGTTTCTTCGCCTTCACAGCCGTCTTCTTGGGTGACTTCTTAGCCGCCGCAGCCGGGGCCCTTTTCGCTTGCTTGGCCGCCTTCTTGGGTGACGACTTCTTGCCCGCCGCCGCCTTCTTGGCAGGCGCTTTTTTGGCGGCCGGCTTCTTTTTCGGGGACTTCTTCGCGTCCTTCTTGGCTGCGGCCGCCTTGGGCTTGTCCGCCTTCTTGCCGGCTGCTGCCTTGGGCTTCTTCTTCTTCTTGCCCTCGCCGGCCTGCGGCTTCACGAGCTTGAAGGAGCCGGACGCGCCGGTGCCCTTGGTGCGTGCCAACTGGCCCTTTTCGGCAAGGCGCCGCAGCGCCAGCTTGATATGGCTGTCGGCCGAGTCACCCACCTTGTAGTTGGCCTTGATGTACTTGGCGATCGCCTGGCGCGACGAGCCGCCCCTCTCCTTCAGCTGCGCGATGGCAGCGCTGATCATCTCCTGGTATGTGGGGTGCGCCTTGGGCGCGGCCGCCTTCTTGCTGGCCTGCTTCTTTCCTGCGCTCTTCGCGTCGGACATTTTGATTTCTGCTAGTGACTGACTGACTGACTGACAAAGAAATGACGTTTGCCGGTCGAGCGGCTTCGACGCGTATTTGTACGGCGTGTCCGCACTAACGCGAAACGACGTTTCGGAAAGCCCGCCGACGGTGCGGGTGCAACTTGCTGTTTGTGCTTGAATCGCCTAAACGCGGGCCTGCCCAAGCGCGGCCCCAGGTCGCTCGGCGTCGGCCTGTGCCCTGTCGAGGAGCGTAGCGCTCAGGGCGCACGCCAGCGCAATTGCAGACCGGCACCGCGCCGCCGCGCTCCACGGGGGGCTCAGGAGCGAGGCGGCAAGGTGTGCGGTGCGCCCGGTCGAGTGCAGGCGTGGCCTTCACGCGGGCGTGGGCCCGGGTGGGACGGATTCAGGCGATTTCTCTTGTCGAAAACGCAAGTCCCAGGTGGCCCGGAGCTCGTGGCACCGGGCACTGTCCGGTGCGGTGGTGCGGGTCGAAGTGGTGGGGCCGCCAAGGCCGCGGGTTAGTACAGGTTGGGCCCGGCGCGTGCGCAGCAGGGGTCACGCCGCTGGTCGGGCCACCAGAGCGAAAGAGAGAGGGCCGAAAGTGAGACAGCACGCGTGTTTGGTTGTTTGGTTGTTTGCCTTGGCCCTTGGCCTCGCGCCCGTTGATTGCGTTTTGTCGACGCATTTGCACGGGTTCGGCTCGTCGGTGGGGCGGGTGGCGCCTGACGGTTGTCGTTAGTTCGCCGGTCGGCTTGCTGCACCACGTTTCAGTATTTTGTTTCGCCAGTTTGCGCGGCTTTTGCGGTTCGATGCGCGCGTGGGTATTGGCAGGAGGCGAAATCGTGCGGCGCACGTAAAGCCGAGCGCGCGGTGTTGCCGCTTTGTCCATCTTTTCCTATTTCTCTGGCTTGCGGCAGGTTATGACGCACTTGTGTTCCTTTTAATGGCTGTAAAATCGTTCGCGGTCTGGGGTTTTTCCCTCGGGCTACTGGTTGAGTTTCGGTTCGGCGAGGTCGGGTCGTTTTTTTTCCGAGTGGCAGCGGAACTGAACTGGGCTGGCAACGGCGCAGTTTTGGGGGCATTGAAAACAAACAGTGTTTGCCTGTCGACTCGACTCGCGAAAAAGCGGCTAGATCGAGGGTGGTCCCAACGCTGAAGTGGCCAACACAAAAAGCAAAGTGCGCTTTGCCGTGGCGGCGGTACATTGTGCGCAACGACATTTTTTGGTTTTTGTTTTTTCTTGTTGGCACGGAGCAAAATGAGAAGGGAAAAAAAAGCAAAAAAACAGAAACGACAAGAAAGTCGGCAAAGCAGGCCTTTCGGCGCTCGCGATTGATTCTCTCCCTGAACGATCGGGTGGCTCTGAAAAGAGCCGTTTTGGTTGGCGGCGGCGGCGGCGCTCGCTGAGGATGAGGCCCCCCGCGGCGGCGCTTGCTGCTGGTGGTGGTGGCTTGCTTACTTGGAGCTGGTGTACTTGGTGACGGCCTTGGTGCCTTCGGACACCGCGTGCTTGGCCAATTCGCCGGGCAGGAGCAGACGGACCGAGGTCTGGATCTCGCGGCTGCTGATGGTCGACCGCTTGTTGTAGAGCGACAGGCGCGACGCCTCGCCGGCGATGCGCTCGAACACGTCGTTGACGAACGAGTTCATGATGCCCATCGCCCGGCTCGAGATGCCGGTGTCGGGGTGCACCTGCTTCAACACCTTGTAAATGTAGATGCTGAAGGTCTCGCGTCTGCGCTTTCGCCGCTTCTTGGTCTTGTCGGCCGGCGCGGCCTTCTTCACTGCCTTCTTGGTGCCTTTGCTAGCTGCCATGCTGCTGCTCACTGAATTTCTTTCGAAAGGAAACGAACTGAGCGGCTCTCCGGCCACCGCGGGCATTTATAGGCGCTCCATGCAAATGAGGCGTCCGTCCTCCCGACGAGCGGCGCTCCCGGGAGCAAAAGGAAACAATGGCCCCTTGTGGTCGAGTCGTGATCCGAGCGTGATCGGAGTGCGAGAGAATTTCGACAAAGGCGAGAGCTATAAAAGGAGAAGGGCGGCGAGTGGCAGGCATTCGACCTTGTTTGGTTTGTCATTCGCTCAGCTAAGCAGGCAAACAATCAGCAGTCAGCAATATGTCAGGACGTGGTAAAGGTGGCGGTAAGTCCAAGGCAAAGCCCAAAAGCCGATCGTCGCGCGCTGGACTGCAGTTCCCGGTCGGTCGTGTGCACAGGCTTCTGCGCAACGGCAACTACTCGGACCGGGTGGGAGCTGGCGCGCCCGTGTATCTGGCCGCGGTGCTTGAATACCTTAGCGCCGAGGTTCTCGAGTTGGCCGGCAACGCAGCCCGCGACAACAAGAAGACCCGCATCATCCCGCGCCACCTGCAGTTGGCCATCCGCAACGACGAGGAGCTGAACAAGCTGCTCAGCGGAGTCACCGTTGCGCAGGGCGGCGTCCTGCCCAATATCCAGGCCGTCCTTCTGCCAAAGAAGACCTCCAAGAAAGCCTAAATCGTCGCCCCTGTCTCGTACGTGGTGCAAACCGAAAAACGGCTCTTTTCAGAGCCACCCGAATTTTTCGCAAAAGAGATTTCAAGATGGCCGCCCCCCCCCCCCGCTGCGGCCCGGGACCGTGCATTGCTCGCCCCGAACGAATGTCTTCCTTGTAGCCTTTGCCCAATTTTTGCGATGGCAAACTATTTCGACCAATTGAAACCGCATTCCAATTTCACAACACAGCCCTACATGACGTCACTGTGCACCCTGTTGCCTTTGTCGTCGAGTTCGACCAGGGCTCCGGCTCCGGGCGAAACGAGCCTTTAATGTGCGTCATTCATGCTCCAGCGAGCAACTGTCCTCGCGCAATTGAATTTCACCCAACGAAACGAAATGCCATTTCGAAACACGGCAAAAGAGACTAGCCGGCGGCGGCCATGTTCCTGTTTTTGCCGCGCACATCGCAGGCAAGCGTACTTACTTACGCCGTAAAAAAATGGCACGACGCGCCGGCCCCCGAAACAAGTCAAGTATCTCTTTCGCAAGGGTTTAGGTGGCTCTGAAAAGAGCCGTTTTGGTTGTTGGTGTGCCGCTTCTTACGCGCGCTCCCCGCGGATGCGGCGTGCGAGCTGGATGTCCTTTGGCATGATGGTGACGCGCTTGGCGTGGATCGCGCACAAGTTGGTGTCCTCGAAGAGGCCGACCAGGTAGGCCTCGCTGGCCTCCTGCAGAGCCATCACGGCGCTGCTCTGGAAGCGCAGGTCGGTCTTGAAGTCCTGAGCGATCTCGCGCACCAGCCGCTGGAAGGGCAGCTTGCGGATGAGAAGCTCGGTCGACTTCTGGTAACGCCTGATCTCACGGAGGGCCACAGTTCCTGGCCTGTACCGATGGGGCTTCTTCACGCCCCCGGTAGCCGGCGCGCTCTTGCGAGCGGCCTTGGTGGCCAGTTGCTTACGTGGCGCCTTGCCTCCGGTCGACTTGCGAGCTGTTTGCTTGGTACGTGCCATTCTACTCTGTCTCGTTGCTACCGCGCCGGCTGCTGCTGTCAGACTGATGAGCCGAAAGCTTTCGGTGGGACTTTTATACCTTCGGGGACTCGCGCCCATTGGTTTGCCAAATTCCGACTCGGCCAATCAGCGCTTTGATCTCGCCGCACCGGCCAAGCGGCCGGCCGCGAAACGAGTGTATTTCTGCGCAAAAACGAGCGCCGCCAAGGCCCCGGGCCTGGCCTAGCCTAGCCGCCCCTTCTCGCAAAATTCTCTCCCGCCAAGTATGGGTGGCCCTGAAAAGGGCCGATTTTGTTGTTGTTGCCGCTTGTGACAAGTCCGAAAGGTGCTGGCAGCCTAGCCTCCGAAGCCGTACAGGGTGCGTCCCTGGCGTTTCAGGGCGTAGACGACGTCCAATGCCGTGACCGTCTTCCTCTTGGCGTGCTCGGTGTAGGTGACAGCGTCGCGGATCACGTTCTCGAGGAAGACCTTGAGCACGCCGCGAGTCTCCTCG
Organism: Phallusia mammillata; assembly: GCF_965637545.1. Lineage (NCBI taxonomy): Eukaryota > Metazoa > Chordata > Ascidiacea > Phlebobranchia > Ascidiidae > Phallusia > Phallusia mammillata. Next base: position 12,872 of record NW_027648921.1, read on the forward strand.
TAGATGAGACCCGAAATTCGCTTGACTCCGCCACGGCGGGCAAGACGCCTGATCGCAGGCTTGGTAATGCCCTGGATGTTGTCACGCAGCACCTTCCTGTGCCTCTTCGCGCCTCCCTTTCCCAATCCTTTGCCACCTTTGCCGCGTCCTGACATGATGACGATAACGTTGTTGTTTCCGTTGTGGTGCGTCTCCAGGCCCGCCTCCGGCTTATAAAGTATGAAAACGAACGTAAGCGAAGCGAATATGCACAATATGTCCGCATTCGGCGCAGCGGAGCCATGGCTCGGCAACGAATGGTAGGAATTTCAGTTTCGAAAGGCTAAGTGCGACTGGCGCGCGCAAAACACGAGTTGTTTTTCCCTTTGCGAAAGTGTGGGTGGCCCTGAAAAGAGCCGTTTTTGTTGCGCGCGGAAAATCTACCGCGCTCCGCTCTACTTCTTGGTCGCCTTCTTGGCGGCAGGCTTTTTGGCCTGCTTCTTGGCTGCCGGTTTCTTCGCCTTCACAGCCGTCTTCTTGGGTGACTTCTTAGCCGCCGCAGCCGGGGCCCTTTTCGCTTGCTTGGCCGCCTTCTTGGGTGACGACTTCTTGCCCGCCGCCGCCTTCTTGGCAGGCGCTTTTTTGGCGGCCGGCTTCTTTTTCGGGGACTTCTTCGCGTCCTTCTTGGCTGCGGCCGCCTTGGGCTTGTCCGCCTTCTTGCCGGCTGCTGCCTTGGGCTTCTTCTTCTTCTTGCCCTCGCCGGCCTGCGGCTTCACGAGCTTGAAGGAGCCGGACGCGCCGGTGCCCTTGGTGCGTGCCAACTGGCCCTTTTCGGCAAGGCGCCGCAGCGCCAGCTTGATATGGCTGTCGGCCGAGTCACCCACCTTGTAGTTGGCCTTGATGTACTTGGCGATCGCCTGGCGCGACGAGCCGCCCCTCTCCTTCAGCTGCGCGATGGCAGCGCTGATCATCTCCTGGTATGTGGGGTGCGCCTTGGGCGCGGCCGCCTTCTTGCTGGCCTGCTTCTTTCCTGCGCTCTTCGCGTCGGACATTTTGATTTCTGCTAGTGACTGACTGACTGACTGACAAAGAAATGACGTTTGCCGGTCGAGCGGCTTCGACGCGTATTTGTACGGCGTGTCCGCACTAACGCGAAACGACGTTTCGGAAAGCCCGCCGACGGTGCGGGTGCAACTTGCTGTTTGTGCTTGAATCGCCTAAACGCGGGCCTGCCCAAGCGCGGCCCCAGGTCGCTCGGCGTCGGCCTGTGCCCTGTCGAGGAGCGTAGCGCTCAGGGCGCACGCCAGCGCAATTGCAGACCGGCACCGCGCCGCCGCGCTCCACGGGGGGCTCAGGAGCGAGGCGGCAAGGTGTGCGGTGCGCCCGGTCGAGTGCAGGCGTGGCCTTCACGCGGGCGTGGGCCCGGGTGGGACGGATTCAGGCGATTTCTCTTGTCGAAAACGCAAGTCCCAGGTGGCCCGGAGCTCGTGGCACCGGGCACTGTCCGGTGCGGTGGTGCGGGTCGAAGTGGTGGGGCCGCCAAGGCCGCGGGTTAGTACAGGTTGGGCCCGGCGCGTGCGCAGCAGGGGTCACGCCGCTGGTCGGGCCACCAGAGCGAAAGAGAGAGGGCCGAAAGTGAGACAGCACGCGTGTTTGGTTGTTTGGTTGTTTGCCTTGGCCCTTGGCCTCGCGCCCGTTGATTGCGTTTTGTCGACGCATTTGCACGGGTTCGGCTCGTCGGTGGGGCGGGTGGCGCCTGACGGTTGTCGTTAGTTCGCCGGTCGGCTTGCTGCACCACGTTTCAGTATTTTGTTTCGCCAGTTTGCGCGGCTTTTGCGGTTCGATGCGCGCGTGGGTATTGGCAGGAGGCGAAATCGTGCGGCGCACGTAAAGCCGAGCGCGCGGTGTTGCCGCTTTGTCCATCTTTTCCTATTTCTCTGGCTTGCGGCAGGTTATGACGCACTTGTGTTCCTTTTAATGGCTGTAAAATCGTTCGCGGTCTGGGGTTTTTCCCTCGGGCTACTGGTTGAGTTTCGGTTCGGCGAGGTCGGGTCGTTTTTTTTCCGAGTGGCAGCGGAACTGAACTGGGCTGGCAACGGCGCAGTTTTGGGGGCATTGAAAACAAACAGTGTTTGCCTGTCGACTCGACTCGCGAAAAAGCGGCTAGATCGAGGGTGGTCCCAACGCTGAAGTGGCCAACACAAAAAGCAAAGTGCGCTTTGCCGTGGCGGCGGTACATTGTGCGCAACGACATTTTTTGGTTTTTGTTTTTTCTTGTTGGCACGGAGCAAAATGAGAAGGGAAAAAAAAGCAAAAAAACAGAAACGACAAGAAAGTCGGCAAAGCAGGCCTTTCGGCGCTCGCGATTGATTCTCTCCCTGAACGATCGGGTGGCTCTGAAAAGAGCCGTTTTGGTTGGCGGCGGCGGCGGCGCTCGCTGAGGATGAGGCCCCCCGCGGCGGCGCTTGCTGCTGGTGGTGGTGGCTTGCTTACTTGGAGCTGGTGTACTTGGTGACGGCCTTGGTGCCTTCGGACACCGCGTGCTTGGCCAATTCGCCGGGCAGGAGCAGACGGACCGAGGTCTGGATCTCGCGGCTGCTGATGGTCGACCGCTTGTTGTAGAGCGACAGGCGCGACGCCTCGCCGGCGATGCGCTCGAACACGTCGTTGACGAACGAGTTCATGATGCCCATCGCCCGGCTCGAGATGCCGGTGTCGGGGTGCACCTGCTTCAACACCTTGTAAATGTAGATGCTGAAGGTCTCGCGTCTGCGCTTTCGCCGCTTCTTGGTCTTGTCGGCCGGCGCGGCCTTCTTCACTGCCTTCTTGGTGCCTTTGCTAGCTGCCATGCTGCTGCTCACTGAATTTCTTTCGAAAGGAAACGAACTGAGCGGCTCTCCGGCCACCGCGGGCATTTATAGGCGCTCCATGCAAATGAGGCGTCCGTCCTCCCGACGAGCGGCGCTCCCGGGAGCAAAAGGAAACAATGGCCCCTTGTGGTCGAGTCGTGATCCGAGCGTGATCGGAGTGCGAGAGAATTTCGACAAAGGCGAGAGCTATAAAAGGAGAAGGGCGGCGAGTGGCAGGCATTCGACCTTGTTTGGTTTGTCATTCGCTCAGCTAAGCAGGCAAACAATCAGCAGTCAGCAATATGTCAGGACGTGGTAAAGGTGGCGGTAAGTCCAAGGCAAAGCCCAAAAGCCGATCGTCGCGCGCTGGACTGCAGTTCCCGGTCGGTCGTGTGCACAGGCTTCTGCGCAACGGCAACTACTCGGACCGGGTGGGAGCTGGCGCGCCCGTGTATCTGGCCGCGGTGCTTGAATACCTTAGCGCCGAGGTTCTCGAGTTGGCCGGCAACGCAGCCCGCGACAACAAGAAGACCCGCATCATCCCGCGCCACCTGCAGTTGGCCATCCGCAACGACGAGGAGCTGAACAAGCTGCTCAGCGGAGTCACCGTTGCGCAGGGCGGCGTCCTGCCCAATATCCAGGCCGTCCTTCTGCCAAAGAAGACCTCCAAGAAAGCCTAAATCGTCGCCCCTGTCTCGTACGTGGTGCAAACCGAAAAACGGCTCTTTTCAGAGCCACCCGAATTTTTCGCAAAAGAGATTTCAAGATGGCCGCCCCCCCCCCCCGCTGCGGCCCGGGACCGTGCATTGCTCGCCCCGAACGAATGTCTTCCTTGTAGCCTTTGCCCAATTTTTGCGATGGCAAACTATTTCGACCAATTGAAACCGCATTCCAATTTCACAACACAGCCCTACATGACGTCACTGTGCACCCTGTTGCCTTTGTCGTCGAGTTCGACCAGGGCTCCGGCTCCGGGCGAAACGAGCCTTTAATGTGCGTCATTCATGCTCCAGCGAGCAACTGTCCTCGCGCAATTGAATTTCACCCAACGAAACGAAATGCCATTTCGAAACACGGCAAAAGAGACTAGCCGGCGGCGGCCATGTTCCTGTTTTTGCCGCGCACATCGCAGGCAAGCGTACTTACTTACGCCGTAAAAAAATGGCACGACGCGCCGGCCCCCGAAACAAGTCAAGTATCTCTTTCGCAAGGGTTTAGGTGGCTCTGAAAAGAGCCGTTTTGGTTGTTGGTGTGCCGCTTCTTACGCGCGCTCCCCGCGGATGCGGCGTGCGAGCTGGATGTCCTTTGGCATGATGGTGACGCGCTTGGCGTGGATCGCGCACAAGTTGGTGTCCTCGAAGAGGCCGACCAGGTAGGCCTCGCTGGCCTCCTGCAGAGCCATCACGGCGCTGCTCTGGAAGCGCAGGTCGGTCTTGAAGTCCTGAGCGATCTCGCGCACCAGCCGCTGGAAGGGCAGCTTGCGGATGAGAAGCTCGGTCGACTTCTGGTAACGCCTGATCTCACGGAGGGCCACAGTTCCTGGCCTGTACCGATGGGGCTTCTTCACGCCCCCGGTAGCCGGCGCGCTCTTGCGAGCGGCCTTGGTGGCCAGTTGCTTACGTGGCGCCTTGCCTCCGGTCGACTTGCGAGCTGTTTGCTTGGTACGTGCCATTCTACTCTGTCTCGTTGCTACCGCGCCGGCTGCTGCTGTCAGACTGATGAGCCGAAAGCTTTCGGTGGGACTTTTATACCTTCGGGGACTCGCGCCCATTGGTTTGCCAAATTCCGACTCGGCCAATCAGCGCTTTGATCTCGCCGCACCGGCCAAGCGGCCGGCCGCGAAACGAGTGTATTTCTGCGCAAAAACGAGCGCCGCCAAGGCCCCGGGCCTGGCCTAGCCTAGCCGCCCCTTCTCGCAAAATTCTCTCCCGCCAAGTATGGGTGGCCCTGAAAAGGGCCGATTTTGTTGTTGTTGCCGCTTGTGACAAGTCCGAAAGGTGCTGGCAGCCTAGCCTCCGAAGCCGTACAGGGTGCGTCCCTGGCGTTTCAGGGCGTAGACGACGTCCAATGCCGTGACCGTCTTCCTCTTGGCGTGCTCGGTGTAGGTGACAGCGTCGCGGATCACGTTCTCGAGGAAGACCTTGAGCACGCCGCGAGTCTCCTCGTAGATGAGACCCGAAATTCGCTTGACTCCGCCACGGCGGGCAAGACGCCTGATCGCAGGCTTGGTAATGCCCTGGATGTTGTCACGCAGCACCTTCCTGTGCCTCTTCGCGCCTCCCTTTCCCAATCCTTTGCCACCTTTGCCGCGTCCTGACATGATGACGATAACGTTGTTGTTTCCGTTGTGGTGCGTCTCCAGGCCCGCCTCCGGCTTATAAAGTATGAAAACGAACGTAAGCGAAGCGAATATGCACAATATGTCCGCATTCGGCGCAGCGGAGCCATGGCTCGGCAACGAATGGTAGGAATTTCAGTTTCGAAAGGCTAAGTGCGACTGGCGCGCGCAAAACACGAGTTGTTTTTCCCTTTGCGAAAGTGTGGGTGGCCCTGAAAAGAGCCGTTTTTGTTGCGCGCGGAAAATCTACCGCGCTCCGCTCTACTTCTTGGTCGCCTTCTTGGCGGCAGGCTTTTTGGCCTGCTTCTTGGCTGCCGGTTTCTTCGCCTTCACAGCCGTCTTCTTGGGTGACTTCTTAGCCGCCGCAGCCGGGGCCCTTTTCGCTTGCTTGGCCGCCTTCTTGGGTGACGACTTCTTGCCCGCCGCCGCCTTCTTGGCAGGCGCTTTTTTGGCGGCCGGCTTCTTTTTCGGGGACTTCTTCGCGTCCTTCTTGGCTGCGGCCGCCTTGGGCTTGTCCGCCTTCTTGCCGGCTGCTGCCTTGGGCTTCTTCTTCTTCTTGCCCTCGCCGGCCTGCGGCTTCACGAGCTTGAAGGAGCCGGACGCGCCGGTGCCCTTGGTGCGTGCCAACTGGCCCTTTTCGGCAAGGCGCCGCAGCGCCAGCTTGATATGGCTGTCGGCCGAGTCACCCACCTTGTAGTTGGCCTTGATGTACTTGGCGATCGCCTGGCGCGACGAGCCGCCCCTCTCCTTCAGCTGCGCGATGGCAGCGCTGATCATCTCCTGGTATGTGGGGTGCGCCTTGGGCGCGGCCGCCTTCTTGCTGGCCTGCTTCTTTCCTGCGCTCTTCGCGTCGGACATTTTGATTTCTGCTAGTGACTGACTGACTGACTGACAAAGAAATGACGTTTGCCGGTCGAGCGGCTTCGACGCGTATTTGTACGGCGTGTCCGCACTAACGCGAAACGACGTTTCGGAAAGCCCGCCGACGGTGCGGGTGCAACTTGCTGTTTGTGCTTGAATCGCCTAAACGCGGGCCTGCCCAAGCGCGGCCCCAGGTCGCTCGGCGTCGGCCTGTGCCCTGTCGAGGAGCGTAGCGCTCAGGGCGCACGCCAGCGCAATTGCAGACCGGCACCGCGCCGCCGCGCTCCACGGGGGGCTCAGGAGCGAGGCGGCAAGGTGTGCGGTGCGCCCGGTCGAGTGCAGGCGTGGCCTTCACGCGGGCGTGGGCCCGGGTGGGACGGATTCAGGCGATTTCTCTTGTCGAAAACGCAAGTCCCAGGTGGCCCGGAGCTCGTGGCACCGGGCACTGTCCGGTGCGGTGGTGCGGGTCGAAGTGGTGGGGCCGCCAAGGCCGCGGGTTAGTACAGGTTGGGCCCGGCGCGTGCGCAGCAGGGGTCACGCCGCTGGTCGGGCCACCAGAGCGAAAGAGAGAGGGCCGAAAGTGAGACAGCACGCGTGTTTGGTTGTTTGGTTGTTTGCCTTGGCCCTTGGCCTCGCGCCCGTTGATTGCGTTTTGTCGACGCATTTGCACGGGTTCGGCTCGTCGGTGGGGCGGGTGGCGCCTGACGGTTGTCGTTAGTTCGCCGGTCGGCTTGCTGCACCACGTTTCAGTATTTTGTTTCGCCAGTTTGCGCGGCTTTTGCGGTTCGATGCGCGCGTGGGTATTGGCAGGAGGCGAAATCGTGCGGCGCACGTAAAGCCGAGCGCGCGGTGTTGCCGCTTTGTCCATCTTTTCCTATTTCTCTGGCTTGCGGCAGGTTATGACGCACTTGTGTTCCTTTTAATGGCTGTAAAATCGTTCGCGGTCTGGGGTTTTTCCCTCGGGCTACTGGTTGAGTTTCGGTTCGGCGAGGTCGGGTCGTTTTTTTTCCGAGTGGCAGCGGAACTGAACTGGGCTGGCAACGGCGCAGTTTTGGGGGCATTGAAAACAAACAGTGTTTGCCTGTCGACTCGACTCGCGAAAAAGCGGCTAGATCGAGGGTGGTCCCAACGCTGAAGTGGCCAACACAAAAAGCAAAGTGCGCTTTGCCGTGGCGGCGGTACATTGTGCGCAACGACATTTTTTGGTTTTTGTTTTTTCTTGTTGGCACGGAGCAAAATGAGAAGGGAAAAAAAAGCAAAAAAACAGAAACGACAAGAAAGTCGGCAAAGCAGGCCTTTCGGCGCTCGCGATTGATTCTCTCCCTGAACGATCGGGTGGCTCTGAAAAGAGCCGTTTTGGTTGGCGGCGGCGGCGGCGCTCGCTGAGGATGAGGCCCCCCGCGGCGGCGCTTGCTGCTGGTGGTGGTGGCTTGCTTACTTGGAGCTGGTGTACTTGGTGACGGCCTTGGTGCCTTCGGACACCGCGTGCTTGGCCAATTCGCCGGGCAGGAGCAGACGGACCGAGGTCTGGATCTCGCGGCTGCTGATGGTCGACCGCTTGTTGTAGAGCGACAGGCGCGACGCCTCGCCGGCGATGCGCTCGAACACGTCGTTGACGAACGAGTTCATGATGCCCATCGCCCGGCTCGAGATGCCGGTGTCGGGGTGCACCTGCTTCAACACCTTGTAAATGTAGATGCTGAAGGTCTCGCGTCTGCGCTTTCGCCGCTTCTTGGTCTTGTCGGCCGGCGCGGCCTTCTTCACTGCCTTCTTGGTGCCTTTGCTAGCTGCCATGCTGCTGCTCACTGAATTTCTTTCGAAAGGAAACGAACTGAGCGGCTCTCCGGCCACCGCGGGCATTTATAGGCGCTCCATGCAAATGAGGCGTCCGTCCTCCCGACGAGCGGCGCTCCCGGGAGCAAAAGGAAACAATGGCCCCTTGTGGTCGAGTCGTGATCCGAGCGTGATCGGAGTGCGAGAGAATTTCGACAAAGGCGAGAGCTATAAAAGGAGAAGGGCGGCGAGTGGCAGGCATTCGACCTTGTTTGGTTTGTCATTCGCTCAGCTAAGCAGGCAAACAATCAGCAGTCAGCAATATGTCAGGACGTGGTAAAGGTGGCGGTAAGTCCAAGGCAAAGCCCAAAAGCCGATCGTCGCGCGCTGGACTGCAGTTCCCGGTCGGTCGTGTGCACAGGCTTCTGCGCAACGGCAACTACTCGGACCGGGTGGGAGCTGGCGCGCCCGTGTATCTGGCCGCGGTGCTTGAATACCTTAGCGCCGAGGTTCTCGAGTTGGCCGGCAACGCAGCCCGCGACAACAAGAAGACCCGCATCATCCCGCGCCACCTGCAGTTGGCCATCCGCAACGACGAGGAGCTGAACAAGCTGCTCAGCGGAGTCACCGTTGCGCAGGGCGGCGTCCTGCCCAATATCCAGGCCGTCCTTCTGCCAAAGAAGACCTCCAAGAAAGCCTAAATCGTCGCCCCTGTCTCGTACGTGGTGCAAACCGAAAAACGGCTCTTTTCAGAGCCACCCGAATTTTTCGCAAAAGAGATTTCAAGATGGCCGCCCCCCCCCCCCGCTGCGGCCCGGGACCGTGCATTGCTCGCCCCGAACGAATGTCTTCCTTGTAGCCTTTGCCCAATTTTTGCGATGGCAAACTATTTCGACCAATTGAAACCGCATTCCAATTTCACAACACAGCCCTACATGACGTCACTGTGCACCCTGTTGCCTTTGTCGTCGAGTTCGACCAGGGCTCCGGCTCCGGGCGAAACGAGCCTTTAATGTGCGTCATTCATGCTCCAGCGAGCAACTGTCCTCGCGCAATTGAATTTCACCCAACGAAACGAAATGCCATTTCGAAACACGGCAAAAGAGACTAGCCGGCGGCGGCCATGTTCCTGTTTTTGCCGCGCACATCGCAGGCAAGCGTACTTACTTACGCCGTAAAAAAATGGCACGACGCGCCGGCCCCCGAAACAAGTCAAGTATCTCTTTCGCAAGGGTTTAGGTGGCTCTGAAAAGAGCCGTTTTGGTTGTTGGTGTGCCGCTTCTTACGCGCGCTCCCCGCGGATGCGGCGTGCGAGCTGGATGTCCTTTGGCATGATGGTGACGCGCTTGGCGTGGATCGCGCACAAGTTGGTGTCCTCGAAGAGGCCGACCAGGTAGGCCTCGCTGGCCTCCTGCAGAGCCATCACGGCGCTGCTCTGGAAGCGCAGGTCGGTCTTGAAGTCCTGAGCGATCTCGCGCACCAGCCGCTGGAAGGGCAGCTTGCGGATGAGAAGCTCGGTCGACTTCTGGTAACGCCTGATCTCACGGAGGGCCACAGTTCCTGGCCTGTACCGATGGGGCTTCTTCACGCCCCCGGTAGCCGGCGCGCTCTTGCGAGCGGCCTTGGTGGCCAGTTGCTTACGTGGCGCCTTGCCTCCGGTCGACTTGCGAGCTGTTTGCTTGGTACGTGCCATTCTACTCTGTCTCGTTGCTACCGCGCCGGCTGCTGCTGTCAGACTGATGAGCCGAAAGCTTTCGGTGGGACTTTTATACCTTCGGGGACTCGCGCCCATTGGTTTGCCAAATTCCGACTCGGCCAATCAGCGCTTTGATCTCGCCGCACCGGCCAAGCGGCCGGCCGCGAAACGAGTGTATTTCTGCGCAAAAACGAGCGCCGCCAAGGCCCCGGGCCTGGCCTAGCCTAGCCGCCCCTTCTCGCAAAATTCTCTCCCGCCAAGTATGGGTGGCCCTGAAAAGGGCCGATTTTGTTGTTGTTGCCGCTTGTGACAAGTCCGAAAGGTGCTGGCAGCCTAGCCTCCGAAGCCGTACAGGGTGCGTCCCTGGCGTTTCAGGGCGTAGACGACGTCCAATGCCGTGACCGTCTTCCTCTTGGCGTGCTCGGTGTAGGTGACAGCGTCGCGGATCACGTTCTCGAGGAAGACCTTGAGCACGCCGCGAGTCTCCTCGTAGATGAGACCCGAAATTCGCTTGACTCCGCCACGGCGGGCAAGACGCCTGATCGCAGGCTTGGTAATGCCCTGGATGTTGTCACGCAGCACCTTCCTGTGCCTCTTCGCGCCTCCCTTTCCCAATCCTTTGCCACCTTTGCCGCGTCCTGACATGATGACGATAACGTTGTTGTTTCCGTTGTGGTGCGTCTCCAGGCCCGCCTCCGGCTTATAAAGTATGAAAACGAACGTAAGCGAAGCGAATATGCACAATATGTCCGCATTCGGCGCAGCGGAGCCATGGCTCGGCAACGAATGGTAGGAATTTCAGTTTCGAAAGGCTAAGTGCGACTGGCGCGCGCAAAACACGAGTTGTTTTTCCCTTTGCGAAAGTGTGGGTGGCCCTGAAAAGAGCCGTTTTTGTTGCGCGCGGAAAATCTACCGCGCTCCGCTCTACTTCTTGGTCGCCTTCTTGGCGGCAGGCTTTTTGGCCTGCTTCTTGGCTGCCGGTTTCTTCGCCTTCACAGCCGTCTTCTTGGGTGACTTCTTAGCCGCCGCAGCCGGGGCCCTTTTCGCTTGCTTGGCCGCCTTCTTGGGTGACGACTTCTTGCCCGCCGCCGCCTTCTTGGCAGGCGCTTTTTTGGCGGCCGGCTTCTTTTTCGGGGACTTCTTCGCGTCCTTCTTGGCTGCGGCCGCCTTGGGCTTGTCCGCCTTCTTGCCGGCTGCTGCCTTGGGCTTCTTCTTCTTCTTGCCCTCGCCGGCCTGCGGCTTCACGAGCTTGAAGGAGCCGGACGCGCCGGTGCCCTTGGTGCGTGCCAACTGGCCCTTTTCGGCAAGGCGCCGCAGCGCCAGCTTGATATGGCTGTCGGCCGAGTCACCCACCTTGTAGTTGGCCTTGATGTACTTGGCGATCGCCTGGCGCGACGAGCCGCCCCTCTCCTTCAGCTGCGCGATGGCAGCGCTGATCATCTCCTGGTATGTGGGGTGCGCCTTGGGCGCGGCCGCCTTCTTGCTGGCCTGCTTCTTTCCTGCGCTCTTCGCGTCGGACATTTTGATTTCTGCTAGTGACTGACTGACTGACTGACAAAGAAATGACGTTTGCCGGTCGAGCGGCTTCGACGCGTATTTGTACGGCGTGTCCGCACTAACGCGAAACGACGTTTCGGAAAGCCCGCCGACGGTGCGGGTGCAACTTGCTGTTTGTGCTTGAATCGCCTAAACGCGGGCCTGCCCAAGCGCGGCCCCAGGTCGCTCGGCGTCGGCCTGTGCCCTGTCGAGGAGCGTAGCGCTCAGGGCGCACGCCAGCGCAATTGCAGACCGGCACCGCGCCGCCG